>NW_019744133.1:669553-764149 GCF_002891405.2 Cryptotermes secundus
AGTATGTTAGGTGGGGGGGGGGGGGGGGGGGGCAAACAGACCCTTCTCTCATACGGCTTGCCGTCGTAAAAAAACACTGCCACAGCGCTGAAACCACATCTCCATTTAAGACATGTTTTCAAAATACCGATAGCAGTGCTCCGCAAATGACGGCAAGCATTCGCGTCACGTCACGGCGGTATGCAACAGAAATGAACACACCACAGGCAGTTCGCATCTTACATTCCTTGTATGTTTATTTTGTTGGGTTTATTCTCGCTTTGTGGGTTTCTTTTTTCTTGGCACTACAGCCCCAGTGGGCCTAGGCCTACCTCCATGAACTTCTCCGTTCACTTCGGTTTTTCTAGATCTTACACATTCGGTAGGACTCCTTGGGCGGGTGATCAGCTCGTCGCAAGGCCTCTACCTGTACACAAACACAGAAAAACGCACACAAACATCAATGCCCTGAGTGGGATTCGAACCCACGATCCCGGCTTCCGAGCGAGCGATGACAGTACATGCCTTAGACCGCTGGGCTACCGTGACCGGCCGCTTTGTGGTTTACCAGCTTAAATTATTACGCACTGTGCCATGAAGGCATATGAGGGAGTGGAGGTGTAGCTCCACCGTTCTTGACCTCGGCACTAAATGCAGAGCCCCCGGTACCCGCTGTTCAGGAGTCTGCGTGGGCACCGGCACCAGCACCAGTCTGGACCTGCAGAGAAACGAAACCCCGGCCGTCCAGCCAGTCGCCTGTCGGCACATCGACTGAGGTACCCGACTCCGTTGTTTACTGTTTTTTGTTAAGTCAGTTTCCTCGTTGGGCTCGGGATCGATTCCCGACAGAGCGAAAAGATTCTTCTCTCCTTCACAGCGTCCAGACCGGCTCTGGTGCCGAACCAACTTCCCATCCAGTGGACACCCCGGGGGGTATAGTGGCCGAGGTCAACAATGGTGGAGTAATACCTCCATATGTCCGTAGGTCATCATGGCACAGGGACAATTTTACATTTTTACATCCGTACCCTCGTTATGGTTTTCTAGTTCCTGTAGTTTTCTGTTTTGGTTTACTTATGAAGAAAGCAGTCTTCTGGGATTTGGCGCCGTGTATATGTGGTGTTAACCGACGTTTCGGAGGAACGTATCGCCCCCATCTTCAGGGTTGAAGAAAAAGTATAGGTAAATCTGCAAGCGACAACACCGTGAGACACGGTAAAGCAGACGTCGGTTAACACCACATATACACGGCGCCAAATCCCAGAAGACTGCTTTCTTCATAGTCACCGCCGTGAAAGCCTCAAATCTTACATGGTTTACTTATGTTTTACATTGCCTAGGTTTGTTTTCCCAACGCCTTTGTTGTTGTTTATTTACATTTACACCTTATGATGTACTTGTGCCCGTTTTGTATTAATGTTTCCATCTTGTTTGGTTTGTATTCTCGTTCGGGATTAATCCTTCTCGCCACATTTTGTTTCTGATGCATTTATTAAATAATTCATCCAAAAATAAGGAAAACAAAAAGTAAAATACCGAAGAACCATAAGGAGAAAACGTACATAACAGAATAAAACTGAACGTAAACATTTGCTTGCTTCGCCCACTCTTAGACCTAAACATTAGCGACAGGACGTTCCTCCGAAACGTCAGTGTGCTACTAGAGGACCACATAGCATTACATCCCAACAGACGGTCCGCTTCAGAAACATACATTTGGGTCTACCTTCTTACACATCTGTAACTGAGTTTTCAAAAATAAAATAAAATCTCGCGGGCCTACTTATATATAGACTGTCACGTCTTTAGTAGCGTGACTCACAAACGGGGTAAAGATTGAACTGAATTCACTGACCACTTGTATACACCACTCGGAACTACACTTTACAGATCACTGACACGCAGTCTATTGTGGTCTCCAGTAGCCGTTTCGTGGCAACGGCTTCTACCGTTGGAGATTCTTCAGCTTCCGTGGTCACGCCGTTACCACCTGGTTAACATTCCATAACCGAACTCTCAACTCCACCTTTCCAGCCTTCAACGAACTGCTCACTTCGAACTCCAGATCTTGACTACTGGTTCTCAACTGAACTCATTTTTATAAACACTTTGCATGGACCGAATGTAAAACACCGTTTCCAGCAATAACCCCATTGTTCTAGTTGTGTTTACAGATCCGTTGCCTAGCAATGGCTCGGATATCGTTTCCGCGGGAACATGTTTACCGAGCCGTTACCAAGCAACGCGTGTTCCTTCTAGAGATCGTTGCATAGCAACGTACTATACGTTACAATATATATATGCAGCTTCATGGGTTACTGGTTTAATTACCATTTAGTTCATGCTTTCGTGCAAATTCAGCAATGACATGTTTCGGCCACACAGGCCCATCATCAGGTATATATTGCAGTACGTAGACCCGCTGCTAACTAATAACTCTGTGAACAACGGCCGTACCTAGGTAATGGCCGTATGCACCAATGGAGTAATGGGGAAGCGCTGTTCTCTACTCTCTCTCTGTGCTACAGCCACGTGACGCAAAAACAGACTGCTGGGAGATGTTTTCTATGCGGTCCGTGCCGAGGTGTTATCAGTAGAACAAGTCTAAAGTTTAGTTGCGAGAGAGTCGTCAGCCAGTAAAGGCATGGACAGGAAGCTGAGGGATATAAGGCGTTGAAAGCAGTTACCAGGCAACGACTGGTGAAGACAGCAGACTAAGAACACTTCGTGCGTGCTATAATGAAATACAGAGTGTGTTAATCAGCGACAACGCTACAGTTACTTGTAGTTACGATTTTTAAATGCTCAACAAATCCAATTACCAATCCAAACCCCGTCTATAGTCACTCATACACGTGAAAATATGATGATTCGCATAAGTTTTTATACTGTATCACAGCATTACATTACCCGTGATGGCTGTACGTTCGAAAAGTTTATTATTTCAAACCAATCTTTGATACATGTTAAAATTTAACATACAAAATTATTTTCTAAATCTTTTAAAACGATGGAACATGGTGTATTCCGTGTCGTGCCACTCCTCTTACTTGTGGTCCGCTTTCTGTTTCTTGCAGAGATTTGCATTTCGTGTGCTCCTGCCGCCAGTGTGTCCCGCCTTCACAATTCTCTTCTTCAGTTTACATGCATTCCACTCTTTAGCTGATACAGATCAGGACCTACCTCCGAAACACGAATCCTTCAGATAACATTTGCTGGACTTCCACATACACGGGAAAATGTGGACATGCTATCTGCAGCCGCGATCCTATTGCTTGAGCGGTTCAGATCCGTAAGGCTTCAATGTGAACGTCAGGGCAGATCACAAGCTTGGTACCCGACCACTTGTCACCAAAGTTTATCCTTTGTATCACGCTCCAATAGTTTATTTCATTGGTAATGTCTCCTGCTTCTTTATTCGTCAGTGGGCTGGACATATCGGGTGTGTGCATACTGTTCCGCAAGTTAACACAAAAGCATCATCCGTTCCACTCTTGCAGTGTACAGGTATACCCACAATAAACGCTGTCACTGCATTAATCAGCTAGGGATAACAACGAAAAGCTATCCCTGTAACAGGACGTCGAGGCCCATAGGGTTGTGAGATGTCGAGGATCCCAAATTTTCCCTAGACAATCGGCTCACAGGTGGTTGTGAGGTCAATCTCACGCACCGGCCACCCTTTACCCCCAGGAACATTCACGATACTCATTCCTGTTAGAGGCTGAGTCGCCCAAAGGCCAAAGTGCGGCTATAAGGATTGGGTCAATTGAAAAATCTAGTGACCTTCGGTGGTTTCTTTATTGAACAGACAACAAAGTCACCACGACATGAGAACTGTCTGGTGAGTTCCAAGAGCTGTGGGGTTCAATCCGTGAATGTATATAGTCCAATCATCTTATAAACATGGGAACAAGAAGACAGGTGGACGACTAGTATTTTGAAGACAAAAACAGAAACTCGGTAATAAACGTTGGCAATGGAGGTACAGCTCCACCATTCTTGATCTCGGAATTGGATGAAGATGAGTGGTCAGCTTCACGCCACGGCGGCTTTACGCACGGGGTTCCCGGTACGTATTTGACAGAAGGCTGGGTGGGCTCCAGAGCTGATCTGGAAACTGCGGGGATAAGACAAATATCTTACCCCTACCGGGATCGAACCCTGGCTGTCCAGCAGTAGCCCGTCGCTGTACCGACTGAGTAATCCAGGCTCCGAAAATAAACACACACAAAGATGGATCTACTTCAATAAACACTATAAAATTAGAAATAAAATGAAGAGTTCCATCTTTTGGGATTTAAGGCCGTACAGCCCGCTGAAAGTCAACCGACATTTCGGAGTAACATATCGCCTCTATCTTCAGGATACAAGAAAAAACAGAATGAAGCAGGTAGCAAGCGGAGCCATGCGACATGTTCCTCCAAGAAGTCCGTTGACTTTCAACGGACTGTACGACGTTCTATCCCAAAATCTTACGAGATGTAACATGTAACCTGAACTAGACAAGAACACCACAACGATAGTAATATTATCCGACCTGACTTCCTTCCATGTATTATCATCTCACTCACAGCTTTAACCGTAGAGACGAACTGGATTATCGTCTAGTTACAGAGCTTTAGATACCAAATTCCATGACTATCTATCCGATATTACATTCCCAATAACGCATCTGATTAACATTCTGTCGTGATCAAATCCTGGATGCTTATCCTGGGGTTTACAAACGTTCTCTTCGGATGAATGCAGAGTAGACACATTCTAAATAAGGCAAGACAGTTCCCCTCAACAACTCTCTCGGTCGCCATTCATATTACGTGTCAGAGTGTGACTATAGACGGGGTTTGGATTACTGAATAGGTTTATTGGATCGTCACTAGCTGTAACTACAAATAACTGTAACACTTTCAAGATTACTGTAATTATAACGCAAACGTCAGGTCTTCTATTCGCTTCTCTTGTAAGCACTTTGTACTAGTCTCTCAATTGCCTTGAGCTCTCCTGGACCCTCCACAATGACTTAACTTTAAACAGATATTCGTTATACAGGCGCCGCACGGACAACACAGAAAGAAGTCACGTGATAGCTAGTACTGTTGCAGTGTGACGTCACTGTGCCTGCCAGAAGTCTGTTTACCAAGCAGTTGCCTAGAAGCGGGTTGCATGATCCCGTTGTTCCATTGTTGCCCGCGCGTATCATGGGGTGCCTATCGGTCCGCTACCTAGCAACGCTCAGGCCATCAACGTAACGTCTCTACACGCTACAATATTATTTTAACAGTTCTCAGCCGACGTTACCCAACACCTTTAGCTGTTACAGATTATCCAAGTAAAAGAAGTTCTGGGAAGAACTACTCGCATACCTTCCTTTGACGATACGAACCGCATAGAAAAACAACAATTCGTATGCTGTTGAGTGTGTATTCGTTTCCGCCGTAACGTTTTACCAAGACTTTACTTAGCAACAATAGAGGAATACAATACAGACACACAGACTGATGGGAGGGAGTTACGAAGTACGACGTTAAGATGGGCTCCGGTGTCATGATAAACGTACAAAGTTTCATAAGATTGGTCCAGGTACTCAAAAGTTGACAGCGAGCAATTCACAGACCCCAAGACAGCATGATCTCATAACTTACTTTTTCAAAATAAGGAAAGTGGGCTAACTATGGAATATGAAGGCAAATGGGAAGCTCCATGTACCCTACGTCTCGGCACCACATGATCGATACTCCCCTCAAAATTCTGGCTGCATTAACCCCGGGGATAACGTTCCCCCGTGCTCGTCGTGAAAGTCCTGCAGGACCAGATAGGCGGTCTGCATGTGACAGAAAAGCGGCAACTGTCTTCTACAATTGATACAGCGTCATGAAATAAAGAACAAAGAAAACATAAATTAATGTTAACTGGGGCTTGAAAAATGTTCCAGAGAACAATTCTAACAGTCAGTGTCCTGTCCCACAAATTACATTTAATATAGCAAGGGCCTCTGAGGATCTGCCAGCTGTCTCTGTCACTCCAGGAATGGGGTGAATCTATTTATAAACACAGAACATTAATCCCGCATTGCTAGCTGGGTATTCCATTAATAAACACGATACGTGAATGTCGTACAAATTCGTCGCACAACGGACGCGGCGCGCCACTACCAATTTCTCTGATTCCCCCAGCGTTTGGATTACAAATTGAAATACAGACATGTCATGTATGGATAATGAATTACTCCAGACATGTACAGAGCGTCTAGGGGCGTTTAACTTCCTCTTTATAGCTGTACCAACCATTCCAAATCAAAATTCCCCATATACATGAATTAACAGTACAATAAGGAGAAACAGTTCACGACAACAGATCGGGAACTGTCACTTCGTCTTCGCGCTTCTATTTCTGTTCGTTGTCTTCCATTCTTCGTTTCCATGACCGTAACTCATCTTCGACATGGAACTGGTTCGAAGTCATACCGAGGACAGACATCAATAGTACCTCAAACCGCAAGAGCAGTATCTTAAAATAGGTCACGGCCACACTTCTTCCCACATACTTGCAAATTAATCGTGTAAAATGTCTCAACAGCTACACAATCTCTGCAACTGATAAACATTCCCTTTTACTTCTTTTGTTTCGTTGTCATTTCGTCCCTTGTTTCTTGGGATTAAATCTTTCATTTATGTATAAATTATTCTACTTCCAAATAAATCCAGATCCAGTATTATATATATAACTGCTTAAACAGTTATCGTCTATCCCTTTCTTCAATCAGGCAGCCTTCCTTGATTCATTTCCGTGTCCCACAATAACTGTCCTGTTTTATTCATTTATCCTTTTCCAATTACGTATCTGCTCTTTATTCATCATTCAGTTTTCCATTTTCTTCTCCTCTCGTCTCTTCCATCCTCTCCTCCCCTGGTCTGTTCTCTTCCCTCCCTCCTCTTCTCTTTTCTCGTCTCTTCTCTTCTCCTACAATTTAATCCACCAAGTTTATTATGAAGATAAAGGAGACGGTAAGAAGAGATGGGACCGAATAAACAAGATAATCATGCTCTCGTATTCCCAGGGCAGGGAACATTATCGACCCAGTCTGGCCGCCGACAAGAGAGCCACGAGTCGCTATGAAACATCTACGAGAGCGGGTGCAACAATTCGTCACTACCGATTTCCAAATTAATATTATCAATACTGTATCTCTGTTCCTACAATTACAAGTGAAACTGACTTAACAAGGAAGCTGATTATATTTTGTTTACTTCTGAAAAAAAAAACTGTCATTCAAACTAAGGTGCGAAGCGTCAAGGTATTTTTATTGCTAGTGGGGTGGGACTAAGTCCCTCGTACTGGGGCCACTTCTGGCCTATTGTACCAGCCCCAGATGATAGGTGAGGGTGATTGTGGAGCAATTATTGGAATGAAGATTGGCAGGGGAAACCGAAGTACTCGAAGAAAACTTACTTTGTCCACCACAAATCCGACTTGACCAGATCCGGGATCGAACCCTGGCCGCCGCGGTGGGAAGCCAGCGACTAACGGCTTGAGCTATGGCGCGGCCAGTGTCAAGGTAAGAGAGATATTCAGAGTTAACTTACATACAGCCAGGGTTTTACAGAACGGGCCTTGAACATTACCGATAAACCGCACAAATTAAGATTCCATACATGTAAGATAGACCAAAAACAACTGGAGAATGTGAAATGTTTTAAATATTTGGGTAGCTTGTTAACAGATGATGGAAGGTGTACTAGTGAAATTAAATCCAGGATTGCCATGGCAAAAGCTGCATTTAGCAAGAAGAAGAATCTTTTTACCAGCAAATTGGACTTAAATTTGAGGAAGAAACTAGTGAAATGCTACATTTGGAGCATAGCTCTGTATGGGGCTGAAACATGGACACTTAGGGCAGTAGATCAGAAACATCTGGAAAGTTTTGAAATGTGGTGTTGGAGAAGGATGGAGAAGATCACTTGGACCGATTATGTGAGAAATGAAGAAGTGTTAATTAGAGTCAGTGAGCAGAGGAATATCCTACACGAAATAAGAAAACGGAAGGCTAATTGAATTGGTCATGTTTTACGCAGAAACTGCCTTCTAAAAGAAGTTATCGAAGGAAAGATAGAGGGGCGGATAGAAGTGACAAGAAGACGTAAGAAGATGCTGGATGACCTTGGGGACAGAAGAGGATACTGTCATTTGAAGGAGAAAGCTCTAGATCGCATTAAATGGAGGAATTGTTTTGGAAGAGACTGTGGACCTGTCGTCTTGACAGATTACTGATGATGATGACATGTTGCCCTTGAAGACTAACATTTAAGTCATACCTTTCGGAAGAAAAGTCCTGTAGAAGCATATCAGAATGTCCCACCAGCATATGGATACCGGAAATGTGTTAAAAATGGACTACAGTAACCTTATAATGACTACACAACGGTCTGCGTCACCACTGATAATGATGAGTACCCTCGATCCCATAGCAGATGGAGTATACGTGATAAACATAAACACAGTTTCGAAAAGTTGTATCTTCCGTGCAGCCTGTTTAAAGTTAAACGACGTTGCGGCGGAACACGCAAGAAACCGGTGCAAAAACTCTGCTTGCTACCTGCTTCGAGCTGGCATATTTTTCGACCCTGCAGATGGAGGGGACAAGTTCCTCCGAAACGTTCGTTGACTTTAAACGGACTATATGACGCTGTATCTCAGAAGACCGAACTATTCATAACCACTGCTGTGACGATTCTGAAGAGATTAACAGTGACTGCTCCTACGTTATACTGAGTGGGACTGTATCAAGTGAAACGTCACTTAGGGTTGAGCAACTAATACTAAAATGATCATGAATGATGAGCTGTGTCAAGGGGCAGCCTCTCATCTTATCCGTGGATTCTCTGCAGTTATACAGCGTCAGTAAAAGATTAACAAGCCGACAACCGAGAAACAGTTCAAGATCTGGGGTTCTTACGCAATTAATAAATTTCTCCATCTTGAGGATAGTAAATACCCTGAAACCAGAGGCAGTAGATTCCTCCGAAACACTGGAACTTATCCACCAAACTACTCTGCATCACACGAAAGAAGAGCTTAACGCCGATAAAGAATTCCATAACGTAGCGTAGTCGGTATAGCGACTGGCTACGGGCTAGACGACTGAAGAATCGGAGTTTGAGTCCCGGTAGAATCAAGAATTTCCTCTTCTCTGGGGTCCACCCAACCTCCTATCATATGAGTACCGGTGAATCTTTCCCCGAGGTAAGGCAGCCGGTGGTGAAGGTGACCACTAACCTCAAACTAATGTCGAGGTCAAGAAATTGATGATCTACACATCCACTCCCCCCATACGTCTTAATGACACAGTGCTCAATTCATTTAGTACAGGAACAACGTTTTAAACACCTGAAACAGGGGCATGAAATTACGTATGGACAGGAGTTTCAGAAGCTCGCTCAATGCAAGTGAAGACTAGAGTCGCCAAGGGAAATAGAATGAACCTCTCTTTTATTACCGCCGGTTCGGATCCATAAATCTTAAGACCGAGATGATCCGCAGATACGTTGCCTCCTTTCCGCGAATAGTACAGTTGGGAAATTTTGTAAGCCTATATACATTCAACGAAAGCACCGGGAATTATTCCCATTGCTAATATGAGAAGAATGGCTCATATAATATCAGACAGCAATAAGAATGGTCCATAAAGCACAAGGAGGTAGGAAGTCAAAAGAAGAATAATCAATGTCGAGATATAGTAGACCCCTAGCGGAAAATAAATTCGTTATTCTACAGGTACTGCATAGCATCAGCCCTAAACGGGACCCGCGAGAGGAGCTGTGTGGCGGTTTTTGGCGATTTTTCTTAATGATGTGCCACCGGGCGGTCAGAAACTGTAACATCTGTTAAGATTAGGGGGCAGATATATCAGCATATCAGTGTCAATCGAAGACTTCAGTGTTAATGAAATAGCATCTAACATGAGCAACAGTCATTGAAAGACGGTGCGCAACAGCTCTGTTCAGTTACGTGCATACTCAGCAGTGCAAAGGTCAGTTATAAAGTAGGCGCGAGCAAAGAGGGAAACAAAACAGACACACGCAAACAAAAAGACAAAACACGGCAACTTGTATCGTTTTTAAAATAACCAACCATTCAATTTGTGCAATCCTGCCAACCATGATGCAACCCGCAACTGGCTGACAGTAGCAAAAATCTGGTCGTTAAGCCCCAGATGAGTGCTTTATTCCAACAGAGACTGGCCGACTGTCCGTCGGTCTTAACATAAGACTAGACTCGATTCGTAAGAGTTAGTTCAATCATTCAGTCGTAATAATTCGGACGACAGGCTCAGCTGTGCAGTGTTAATCAGTGGACAATGGAAGCTGAAAAAGCGACCGACTCGTAAATCAGAACCAAGTCAGTCACAATAGATGAGACGATACTAGTAGTCTAGTAAGGAGTGGAGCCAGTCGTAGACAGTCAATGATTGTGAGCTTTCATAACTGATTGTAATTAACAAAGAGCAATTGTAATAGACGTTCCAATAAATCCAATCTTCCAATCCAGAATTCGTTATTAAGAGTCACAGAAACCTGCACACGTGACAATATATTTAAGGAGACAGAGTTTTTGTTCAAATATATCTACGTCCCTACAAACATTATCATCTAAGGCGCATCTAGTAGAACAATTTTGACTAGAACAGCTGACATTGAACGCAGAGTCTCCTACATAACGAGCAGGAGTTCCAAGACCAACAGTTTCCAAAAGAGACAGAATTTAGAGTCAAAGTAAACTCCAAAAAGGAAGAGTGCATAGAGGTGACGCCTCCCCTTATATAAGATGTGTAATTTTAACTGGTCTAAACCATGCGGTCAAAACATTTGTGGGTCTCGGGATCAAACGTAATGAAATTGTGGGCGACTGCAAGAAAAATCACAGATAATTTCTTCGAGAGTAACTTGCCACATACTGCCTGAGGATTGTCGTGTTTTCCTCAGTCCCTCCAGGCAAATGCCAAGACAGAACCTCGATTAAGCCACAACCGCCTCCTTCCAAATCCCTTCAAATTCATCATTCCTATCATTCTACCATCCGGACAATGAATGCGTCGTTGCAAAAATCACGAAAGCAAACCCGTCTTGAACTTTTCATAAAACTAGGCGAGTTCTTTTGCTGTATCTTAATGTAAGGTAAAGTCATCCCTGTAACAGGCCGTGGAGGTCCATAGGATTGTGAGACTTCGAAGCTCCCACATTTTCTAGACAATCGGCTCATAGATGGCGGTGAGGTCAGCCTTACGCGCCGACCGGCCGCATTTCACACACAGGAAGATTCCTGGTACTAATTTCTGTTAGAGGCTGAGTCAACCACTGGGCCAGAGTGCGGTTGGAAGGACTAGGTCAACTGAAAAATCCAGTGATCTCATCGGGTATCGAGCTCACGACCTTCCGGCGTGTAGCATAATTCCTCAACCAACTACGCCACAGCATGCCGCCTTTACTGTACTTTAAAGGAACAGTTTCTCATAGGTCTCCGAGTTGCGCAGAGAATACGCCAATTTCAGTTACGTCGCGACCAAACGAGAAAATAATTACTAAAAATAATTTATCTGAATTGTACGCTTATCTCCCCAAAAGAGCTGTGTTCAGTCGCTGTCAAAAACAGTAGGGTGTGGAGGTCAGTGATGATGAATAGGCACCACGATGTGACACAGTGCGAAACTGCATCTTTACCCAGAAATTAAAGGGGAACAGCCACAATAACACAGGATGGCCCGAAAACCAGTTAACGGGTTAGTAATATAGTAAAATACCTCAGAAATTTATTTATTATTCGTATTTACTGAATTTATAGGCCGCGCCATAGCTGAAGCGGTTAGTCGCTGGCTTCCCACGGAGGCGGCCCGGGTTCAATCCCGGGTCTGGTAAAGTGGAATTTGTGGTGGACAAAGTGGTACTGGGGCGGGTTTTCTCCGAGTTCTTCGGTTTCACCTGCCAATCTTAATTCCACCAAATTCTCCACCATCATAATCACCCGGGGCAGGTACAACAGGCCGATTACTGGCCGCCGTGCCGAGTGGACCCAGCTGGACTCCACCCCCCACTAAGGGAATATTGAATTTATAAAAATTGTTCGAAATAAGATAATTTGTGTTCAATGCACAACTCAGAACGCTGCAATACCGTTCTACAGACTGACGTTAAGGTTTAAATCTCAACACACCTATTAACACGAGTGAGTGTTTAGGTTAACTAACTTTTGGGACTATCTGCATTAATATTTCTGGGCACAGTAAATTCTCATAATATAACATAATAATAATAATAATAATAATAATAATAATAATCTATGTTTAAAATTAAGAGAATTTGAAATAATCAGACTATTAAATGCATGTACAGAGGGGCTAACAATACATTACAGATTTCTATGGATTTCTGTCCTTTCGGCTTATCTAACAAAGGAATGATAACATGATTAATTACGAATTACGAATTGGAGAGGATGTGGAAGGAAGCGGTCGTGGCATCCGGAAAATGTTTCTGACCAGACTGGGGAAGACTATGAAAAACGAGTCAGAAAAGCCAGTCTCAGGACCGTGATTTAAACCCTGGACCTCATAAATATGAAACAGGAGTGCTAGCCAATAGAGCACGACGTAAATGTAAACGGCATTCATGTGGCGTACAGACCCGTTGCTAAGCAGTCACTATGTAAACAGAGGCCGAGTCCAACGCCGCGGCCGTTTCTGGGCAAAGGTCGGTAAAAACGTTCCCGCTTCAACGGACGCGAATGCAACAAGAGAATAATGGTGTTTTCTAAGTGGTCCGGGCCGAGTTCTTATAATCAGTTCAGTTGTGAGCAGTATTAGCCAGAGGACACGGAAGCTGAAGAATCTCCGTTTTTGTGAGCAGTTCACCTTTTTTTTTACTGTCTGAAATATAGTCTTTAAAAAACTATATATTATGAAGCTGTTCATTATGATAAGGTAAAGCTATCCCTGTAACAGGCCGTGGAGGCCCATAGGTTTGTGAGATGTTGAGGTTCCCACATTTTCTAGAGAATCAGCTAATAGATGGCGGTAAGGTTCTCAGCCTTAAGCGCCGGTCGCCTTTTACCCCCAAGAATATTCCTGGTACTCATTTCTGTTAGAGGCTGAGTCGACCTAAGGGCCATAGTGCGGCTGGAAGGATTAGGTCAATTAAAAAATCCAGTGACCTCGTCGGGAATCGAACCCGCGACTTTCCAGCTTCTAGCATAGTGCCTCGACCAAATACGCTACCCCGTCACCCCTTATTATGTACTTCCCCAATAGTCCATTTAAAGAACGAACCGAAGGCCAGCCTTCAAAGTGCAACTGAACAGAAACACACTGTGTTTCCACGAGGAGCGAGCATCCATATATACATATAATATACATATGTGTTTTACAGCCGTTCCGGCGCGATGTCACGTATCAAGTTGGACTCTACCGCATGCAGGGGGGCCCGGTGGGGTACATGTCTACTTCCGTTTCACTCTGTGTTCCCTAGGTGCATTCTGTCCGATGCAAACCTCTATACACAGTGCTATAAATGGATTCGACAAGCGTGCCCCTGGGAGGACTGCAGTCCGGGCTATTGTATGATAACTATTCTGTCTGAGGAAACAGCCTCAATACTCACGTCCCTCCATGTTTGCCTGTTCGTGGCAGAGGCGCTGTGTAATTACTATTACAATCATCCATTTAGGCATGCGTGTCAAATTATCCACGATTTCCGCTCTTATAACATCAATTAAATCAAATGCATCATGATGACTATATATGTCCCTATGAAACTCACAGGGCTGCCCAGGCAGTGAAGAGGTGAAGGTAAACAGGCCGTGGAGGCCCACAGGGTTGTAAGACGTCTAGGCTTCCACATTTTCTATACAATCGACTTACAGACGGCGGTCAGCCTTACGCGCCGGCGGCCTTTACTCCCACAGAGATTCCTGGTACTCATTTCTGTTAGACTGAGTAGATCCCAGGGCCATAGTGCGGCTAGAAGGATTAGGTCAATTGAAAAATCCAGGGACCTCATAGGGAATAGAACCCGCGAGATTCCGGCTTGTGGCATAATGCCTCAACTAACTACGCAACCGGATACGGGATGGACCCAGAAATCTAGTCCCCGGCAAGAACTAGAGATTTCCCTCGACAAGGTTCAAAATGGTTCTGGCGCCTACCCAGCCTCCTATACAATTGGTATCGGGGGCTCTTTCCCCAGGGGTAAAGTGGCCAGGGCACGATGGAGACCACTCACCTCTACCTAGTGACGAGATTACGAATAAAAAGGTAAAGTTTCACCTGTGCTTAATTAATTAAGTACCATGCAAAGAAGACTTCAGGGGAGTGGAGGCATAGTTCCTTAGACGGAGGTGTCAGCTTCACGCCCCGGAAACATTATCCCCGGGGAAAGAAACCCATTTACCCATTCGAGTATTTGATTTCCATGAACTTCAGTCAGTAAAGCGGTTGACTACGGGGATTCTATCCAAGGCAGGAAAAAATCTGTTAACTTGGACACCCCGCACAAACTGATTCCGCGGTCCACTCAGGTTCTATAGCCCTGGGTACCGCGAGCGTGTCCTCCGGGAGTAACGCAGCCCAAGTGTGAAACTGGCCACTCACTTATACCTGGCGAGGAACACTTGCGTTCTGGGAGGCCATTACGGTTCCTGTAAAGACTAAGGATGCCTACGAGAAACAACCCCGCGAGGCTTACAATTTGGGGCTTTATTGCTCTAAATTAAGACTTCTGTCTCTTTGGGATATAACGCCGTGTAGCCCGCTGAAATTCAATCGACGTTTCAGAGGAACTTGTCGCAAAAATTTTCCTCAGAAACGTTGGGTGACTCAACGGACTACAAAGCATTATATCCCCAGAAGACGGAATTCTTCAAAACCACAGCTGTCAGACCCTCAAATCCTATTTCTCTTTTAAATTAATTTGCATTGTGGTGGTTTCGGTTTCTCGGTGCAGAAAATTAGAAACATTATGGGGTATAGAAGGTAAAGCTATCCCTGTAAAAGTAGGCTTATGAGATCACCATGCTGTCTGTGTGCCTGTGAATCAACCACTATCAACTTGAGAATTGTGACCGCGCCATAGCTCAAGCGGATAGTCGCTGGCTTCCCACCGCGGCGGCCCGGGTTCGATCCCGGGTCTGGTCAAGTGCGATTTGTGGTGGACAAAGTGGGGCGGGTTTTCTCGGAGTACTTCGGTTTCCCCTGCCAATCTTCATTCCACCAAATTCTCCATCATCATAATCACCCGGGGCAGGCTACAACAGGTCAATCAGTGGACGCCGTGCCGAGTGGACCCAGTTGGACTCCAACCCTCACTAAGCAAATTAAAGAAAATTAACTTGAGAATTCCTGGACAAATCTTTATGAAATGAAGTACAGTAAACCCTCTCTAATACGGGTCAATGAAGCAAAAGACAGCCCTAAAAGACAAATAAATAAATGGAAATATTAATAATATAAGTACTGCTGATTAAAATAAATAAAAATATATCACTAGAGCGATTTCTTCTTCTGTCAGAACCTGAAATCCAGGGTCTCCTTCATCCAGCTCAAGCCAATCTTGGTTATTTTCTTGCATGATTTCAGTCTCTCCTGCTGCCCTCAACACATTCTGAAATCCCATGTAATCAACTGTGAAATGTTCATATTTCGAGCCGAATTATCTGACATCCGGAATAACTGCAACCAGATTATCGAGCGTTTACTGTATGCACATACATTATAGTACCCAAGCCCATCTCAACGGCGTACTTCATAAATACCTCCCGTCAGGCTGTGCGCCTGTATCTGTATCTCCTTATCTTCACTAGGCAACGGTTCGGTAAAAAAAAATATTACCGCGGCAACGAATACACAACAGAGGAATTATTGGATGCGTCCTTTTCTATGCGGTACGTGTCTTATCAAAGGAATGTAGGCGATTAGTTCTTCCGAGAACTACTTATTTCTAAATATGGCAGCCCAATTCGATCGAAAGCTTCCTGTTTCCCAGATTTCGGAATCTTATTTATAGACATTTGGTAGCACTCCATGGACAGAGAACCAGCCCATCGCAAGGCCTTACCTAAACAGCACAACACAAACACGTTGTAACCATGCACCAAGTGGAGTTCGAACCTATGATCCCAATGCTCGAGTGGTAGAAGACAGGAGATGCCAGTGACAGCGAGGCCACTGTTTCCGGCGTGTTTCTCTTTCATGTTTCTCCATTTCTTCTTCGTATTTCTTTTTTATCTTTTAATCCTCTTTTCTTCGAATCCGTTAATTCTTCTTACGGCCACGTCTATTCCAATATTTCACTTCCATTTCATTTTTATTTATTCAGAACCTTTTTCTTTAAAATATTTTCCATTCTATCTACTACAATTCTCTCCACAGCCATTACATAAATCTCCATAACCCCAACAGGTAATACATCGCCAAACAAAGTACAATAATTCCAGTCACATCAAAACCGTCTACTGACCATTTCTTAAGGTCGTGCAATTCCTCAGGCGGTTAGTCGCCGGCTTCCCAAAGCAGCGGCCCCGGTTCGATCTCAGGCCAGGTCATCTAAGATTTGTGGAGGACAAAGAGGCGATAGGGCAAGTCTTCTCCGAGTGCTTCGGTTTCCCCTGTCAATTCTCTTTCCGACGAACGCTCCACACTCATCACCATCTACCATCCGGGGCTGGTATAACAGACCAAACAGTGGCCGACGTATCAAATGGACTCAAGACCATTTCTTTGCTATACTGCAGTGACATTCATACTTTTAGCTACATCGGCACTGTGGTGTACTGAGCAATTCTGTCGTGACCGCTGCAGCAGAGTTGCACAGCTGTTCCAAGTAGAAGCATTCCATCAAACATAAACCTAATTACATCGCAGCACCAGTTGCATGACGGGACTCCCGTGGACATGTCCCTTGGTGCATTCTGAACACAACGTTTTATGCATTTCTGAGCCCCTACAGAGCAGTGGGTATGTCGTCGGAGTACCTTTCTTTAAAAGACGAGAGGAACAGTCTATAAAGGGGCAAGAATTCCTAGAAAACTCCACAAATTTCTTCCCAACTCCGCATCTTAACTCGGAGTACTAATAATTGGAATCCTTTAGAAACCTATTAGACACGCGGAAGCGTAGTTGGCTGAAGCACTATGCTACAAACCGGAAGGTCACGGGTTCGATTCATATGAGGTCGCTGGATTTTTCGATTGACGTAACTCCTCCAGCCGCGCTATGGCCCTTGGATCTACTCAGCTTCTGACAGAAATGAGTAACAGGAATCTTCCTCAAGGTAAAAGGCGTCCGGCGCGTAAGGCTGACAACCTCACCGCCATCTGTGAGCATATTGTCTAGAAAATGCGGGAGCCTTTCCGTCTTACAACCCTACGGACCTCCACGCCCTGTTACAGGGCTAGCTTTACCTCAGCGCGATGCTATAACGCACGCGTTATACTTCGTAAATTTAGATCTTCACGTTTCTACACGGTACGTAACAAGACAAAAGATTCTGAACTGGACGGCAGCTAGTATACCATAAATATTCTTTATAACTTACTGTTTACTTTATTCGGCTTCCAAAATAGCACACGATGTGAAATTAACGTGCAATGGATTCCTATCCCGAAACAACTTTTGAACAAGTTGACCGATTTTCCTGAAACAGAGAACGACATACCCAGGCCCTGTACTTTAACACCGATGCACTTGTCTAACTTCAACCACTCTAATTAGACAACCGCGTGGATTTCTGAAAGGACAGCAATTCTCAAGTTGGTTAATCTAGGATCTTCATTGTTGTATCATAACAGGGCTCTATCCGCCCCAAAAATAAAACTTAAGACCACTTCCGTAATAATGAAAACATCAAAACAGAGGCTACATGAAATTTATCAATGTGATATACCTATTCGCCTAGACTTAGGTCTCAGGACAATATTAAAATGGATCTTAGAGACACATGATGGGGTTTATCTGGCTGAGGGACCAGTGAAGGTCTATTGTGAACACGGTAATGAACCTTCGGGTTCCATAAAAATCAGGAAATTCTTAAGTAGCTGAGAGACTAGCAGCTACTCAAGAAGGGCTCAGCTGCACGGAGTTAGTCAGATACGAGTATTTGAAGTATGAAGACAGTTCACTAATCGAACATTTCTATTGTGCTTTCAGAAGGAACGAAAACAAATCATTGCAAAAGTCTGACTGCTTGTCACAAACATGCATGCAATTTAGAACATAAGATCGGAGTGTGGATAGGAAAACCGGGTGTTTCAAACTGCGAATTCAGGCTGAATGAAGGCAGGAGGGTGGGATATACGTAGGAAGGGACCTCAGTGCAAAAAAGATGACATGCATTTGACAACTTTTCAAAAACATGCTTAAATAACATGACATTGAAGTCTGGAAAAACTAGAATGATGCATAGAGTAACAGGAAAACAAACGGAAGGGGAAGGGTAAATAACATCTCAGAAATGTCAGATAGAAAGGGTAAAGCTATCCCTGTAACAGGCCATGGAGACCGATAAGGTTGTCAGACGTCGAGGCTCCCGTACTTTCTCTAAACAATCGGCTCACAGATGGCGGTGAGGTTGTCAGCCACAAGCGACGGCTGCCCTTTACCCCCAGGAAGGTCCCTGGTACGCATTTCTGTTAGAGATTGAGTCGACCATAGGGTCATAGTGCAACTGGAATGATTAAGTCAATTGAAAACACCAATAACCTCACATGAATCGAACCCCAGACCTTCTGGCTTGTAGCGCAGTGCCTCAACCAATTACGTTACCGCGTGTCCCACATACTCGTATGTCAGTTACATTCAATTAAATAAAAACAAATGAAGACAACACACATAAAATTACAGGGACACAGTAAATCAATTCTAACAATAACAATTTTTAGAAATTCTGCAGTTAGTTTTATTTCATTGAATTTCTTTGAAGCTGCAAATGAAATGCCCCCAGTTCATACAGGGCAGTGGCCTTCCAAGCGCGGTTGAATGGGTATGAGAATAAGTGGTCAGCCAGCACACACCACTGTCTACTGCACACCCACTGAATTAAAAACTGCGATCTCATGCCATATGCGTAATGTCAACACAAAAGTCAATTCAGAATAACAGTTCCCAAAGACAAAGTTATTCGCAGAATCCTGTAGGGTTAAATACCATTAACAGTGTTCCGACAACGTGAATCAATAGCTTAATGCTCATAACTGCTGGGAGTCCGGGGACATAAGGGTATACCGGGACATCGTCTCCAGTGCACATCACTGACTTCGTTCGAAATAGAACATTTTAAATAGGGTTAAGTTTCAGTCCTTGCGGTGTTCACGGAAACATGTGATTGTCATATATGACAACTGTTGCTCCAGGTCAGCGTTTCCCAATATTATTCAATTAACCGAAACCGTTGTAGCTCGGAAGCACAGCCAAGCCTATAAGGGAACTACCTTACAAGTTGTGACATGAGGGCTCGGAGGAAGAACTGTGGAGCCAGAAGAGACGTCCGCTGATAGGGAATGGCTCTGTAAACACGTTTCCACGGAGACCGAGTCGTGTGACCGCAGTCTTCGGTTAGTCCGAGTCTGAAGTTTTAAGACAGTCGCACCATGGCAGAGCCGTGGGAAACGGTGGAGTCCCCATTGTTGGAAGCCGTTTTGTGGCGACGCCTAGTCGAGTCGTGAGACAGGAAGGACGTGGGTGCCGAAGCGGAGGAATCTACGTGGTTGGGAGCCGTTATCAGGCAGCGCACAGTGAAGACACAGAAGACTAGCGGGTCCTGTATTGAATTGTAGTGTGTGAATTACCGACAGCAATATAATCGTAGTTAGGAGTCTCAAACAGTTCAATAAATTCAATTACAAATCCAAACCCCGTGTCTAGTCACTAAACACGTGATATTTTGTTTGGACATAGGTTGTTATTACAGTCCCATAGGGGGATTTATAAGAGTTAAAGAAATCAAGGCTAAATAGTTCACAGTTAAGAAAGTTACTAATATCAAGAGTAACTGGTTAAAACCATTTAATACAAGTTTAAAAACGTCTGAGTAAAACAGTAAAAAATGGTTAAGCTATCTCTGTAACAGGCCGTGGAGGCCCATACAGTTGTGAGACGTCGAGGTCTCCACGTTTTCTAGACAATCGGCTCACATCTGGCGGTGAAGTTATCAGCCTTACGCTTCGGCCGCCCTTTACCCCCAGGAAGATTCCTGGTACTCATTTGTTAAGAGGCTGAGCCGATCCCAGGGCCATAGTACGGCTGGAAAGATTAGGTCAATTGACAAATCCAATTACTTTATCGGGAATCGAACCCAACAGTGTCGCTTTTTTGAGCAGAGAGAAGAACGTAACGAGTCCTCGTTCCTACTGCTGTTTAAGCATATTTTATCGACCTTGTATTGTACTGCAACCAGTGACGTGTAGTCCTTTAGACATTTCGCAGAACCAGCGCCGCTTCTGTTACAACACACAACGCATCTCAGACGAGTACATGCTTCCAAGCCTCGAGCGAGATTCCAACACGCGATACCAGTATTCGAGATATCCGAAGCCCTATGCACCACAAAGCAAGCGGCCAGAGTGACATGCTCAAAGAGTTAACTACGTGGTAATTAACACCTTCATGAGAAGCTAACAGTCGCTCTGCTACTCAAGAAATCCCAGGCTTTCACGAAACCCGCAGGTTTGCTACGTGTTCGCTGGACTTCCCAGCTGGTTCTTATCCTCAGATGAATCCAGTCGGCATCATCCCACCCTATTGCTATTACGTCAATTTTATCTTGGCGTGTCAAGCTATATTTCCTCCGGGTTTCCTGCTCAACATTTTGTACGCATTTCTCATGCTCTCTACATACACGATCAATCTCGTCTTGATTTTATTACCCAAACATTATTTGGTAAAGGGCAGAAATTAGAAAATTTCCTTGCTGTGCAAATTCCTCCACACTCTTGTCTTAGGTTCAAATATTCTCCTCGGCACACTGCTCTCCAGCATCCCAAATATACGTTTCTTCCGACAGAGACCAAGTTACACACCGGTACAAAACAAGAGATAATATCGTAATTCTGTAAGATATATCATCTTTTTTTATGGGAAATGGGAACACAGATAACACGGAACTGAATCTGCTGGCAGCTTCGTGAGTGTAATTTTGATTCGTTAATGTATTTCGAAACATATTTCAGTTCTCTTCTCCCTCCCCCAAAAAAGTACTTTTCGCTTTCTTTCTTTACGATTTTGTCGTGCAGTTTAGTGAGAAGACATGAATATAACAAATACAACCTTTATACTAGTGTCTGACAGAGGTTCTGTCTTCCTCGCCGCATTTATGTTTTCGTCCGAGGGTCTGGCCGCTTAAATGCTGTCTTACCTCAGTGCCCTCTGTGGGCGTTCTTCATCACTCCTAAACGTCCAACTCAAAGCCAGACATTAATATAGGATTTCGGATACTGGGCCCATTATTCACCTCGACGGAAGTTCATAGTTAGGTGCACTTCAAAGAATTGAGGAATCCCAGAATATCTGAGGAAAAGGGTTGTTATATCGTGACGTAAGCTTCTTTATATACTTATGTACAATGTTTCTTTCATGAGACTAACTTTCGATTACATCTTTTTAGATCTGAAGAATAGGTAATGAGACACGCTTAGAAATGCATTAGGTTTTAAGCAAGGTGACCAGGTTTGGTCGATACAGCCAAAATTCATTTACACGGCATTAGTTCAGTCTTGCTGGAATTCGCAAACGCCAAATTTCGCAGAACTGACGCTTATACAAAGAATACGTCTCAGATACAGCTCCAACATCTACATACATTAAAAGTGAGTACCAGGCCGTGCCTTAGCTCATGCGGTTATTCGCCGGTTTCCTACCTCGGCGATCCGGGTTAAGTCGTGTGGGATTTATGGTGGACAAAGTGGCACTGTGACATGTTTTCCCCGAGTACTTCGGTTTCCTCTGCCAATTCTCATTCCACCGACTACTCCACACTCTTCATCTATCATCCGAGGCTGGTACAATAGACCAAACAGTGGCCCACGTACCAAATGGACTCAACCACACCCCCATTAAACTAAAAAAAGAAGTGAGTACCGCTCTCTTCCCAGAGTAGATAGAAATCTATTTAGCCATAACAGAATCATTAATCTCCGTGTTATTATTACTCGAACATAAGTCACGTCATCCACCTCTCACACTAAAGCCTTCACCTCGATGGGTATAACATTTGCGTTTTAGGATTGAAGTTTTCCCCGATTATAGAAACCTAACAGAACCCGAAACGTTGCAATCTGTTCCGAATTAAACATCGTTGGTTCGCTTTCTTCGGAAGCCGAGATAGCTCACTTGATGTAGTGACAGACTACGGGCTGGAGCGCCTGGGTTCAATTTCCGGTAGAGGCAATACTTTTTTCTACTCCACGGCGTTCAAACCGGCTCTGGGGCCCACCAAGCTTCCTATCCAACATGCACGGGTGGCTCCTTCCCCGGGGTAAAGTAGACTAAGCGTGAAGATCACTACTGCCGAGTTCCCAATACGTATGCATGGAGTGATGCTTAAATAATAATAAAAAAAAAAAACAGGGACAAATTACATTTCACAGCCACGATAGCTCATTCGGGCCACGGACTGGAGGACCTGGGTACGATTTCCTGCTGGGACAAAAGATTTTTCTCTACTCCGCAGCGTCCAGACCGGCTCTGGGGCCCACCAACCCTTGTATACAACAGGTACTGGGGGTACAGCGGCCAAGGCCTGAAGCTGACCACTCATCTCAAACTACTATGAGGTTAAGAATGGTGGAACTATGCCTTCACTTCCTCATACGTCTTCATGGCGAACTATACAGCTGATGAAATTAGTTTCCGAACATAGTGTTCACCTCTCCCTCGTTTCGATGTCAGATCTGCTGCTCAGTGGCAGCAGAACCCGAGGGTTCCACAATGCTAATTCCAAACCCGACATTTAACACGATTCTGAGCCAGCTGTATTGCCTCCGATCCTCAGACTTCTCCCTGTTAAGATCAGATCAATATTATCTCTCCGTTTCCTCGCCTACAGCACATGAGGCAAACCACATCACTTTCCCTTAGTCAGACACACGCCAAGTAAAGAACGTACGAATAAAATATAAATTTTACGTAAATAAATAATTATCACATACACATTCATTCTCAGGGGACACGCGGTAGCGTAGTTGGTTGAGGCACTATGCGACAAGAGGCAAGGTCACGGGTTGGATTCCAGATGAGGTCACTAGATTTTTCATTTGACCTAATCCCTTCCAGCCGCACTATGGCCCAGGGGTAGACTCAGCCTCTGAGAGAAATGAGTACCAGGAATCTTCCTGGGGGTAGAGGGTGACCGGCTGGGGAGTAAGGCCAACAACTTTACCGCTATCTGTGAGCAGATTGTCTAGAAAATGTGGGAACTTCGACGTCTCAGAACTATATGGGCCTGCATGACCTGTTGCAGGGATAGCTTTACCTTTTACATTCCTTTTCAACGACGGAATGTTTGACAAATTAAGAATTTCGGATTTTGGCGTCATACAAACGACTAATTACAAATTACAGCTATATAGAGCAAAACATTTCTTAGCACACACACCTCATGCCAAAATTCGTCAATATCCATTAGGTGTTCTTGGATGTTAAAGGTGCAGATGGACGGGACGGACATGATCTCCCAATTATTCGTCCGGTCTATGAAAAAGTCGCGTAGCAGCTGAACAGGCTGTCCGTATATCAGAGACACAGACTTCTGACACGCCTCACAAACCACACGCACACAAAATTTTCTTGTGTTTAAGACTTAACAAAACTCGTCAATGATACGTATGACATCAACTTTCAGTGCCCAAAGCTTACTCTATAGAAAATTAAGTACATTTTCGATCATAAAGCATCGTAATAACTAATTAATGTCATGGAGTTGTGGCTTCTTGAGAAGCCTCCAATTCTGCAGCTATTAAGAACTTTCCATCATTTTATGGAACCCGGAGGTTCAGTACCGTGATCACAAGATCCCTCTACTGGTACCTATCCTGAGCCAGATCAATCCAACCCATACCATCCCATTCTATCTCTCTAAAATCCATTCTAATATTGTCCACCCACCTACTCCTTGGTCTTCCTAGTGGCCTCTTTCCTTCTGGCTTTCCCATCAATATCCTATATGCATTCTTCTTCGCTCCATTCCTGTTACATATCCTAAACATCTCACCCTCTTTCACTTGATCATTCTAATTATACTTGGCGAAGCGTACAAGTTATGAAGCTCCTCCCTATGCAGTCTTCTCCAGTCTCTTATCACTTCAGCCCTTTTTCGGTACAAATATTTTCCTAAACACCCACAGTCAGTGTAAGCAATATAATAACAATTTATAATTTATGCTGCTTCGCCTACGAAGACGTAAACTGGCAAAAGAAAGGGTCGCGTCGTTGGTTCCCCGGAAAATTCAAATTGTCAATTATTTTCTCTAAGAAAAATGTTTCAAAATGAGTGGAATATCACAAACCCTTTTCATTCTTACTTTTCAAGAGGCCTCTACAGGAACCCAATTACTAAATTTGTTTCGTCGTAATGCACTTACAACCATGTAACATGCGAGGCAACTGCGCCAACCGATTTTAATTTCCAGAGAGCCCTGAATGTTTATAAAGGGCTCTGTTGTATTGACAACAGGACATTTTATTACAATAAACATATCACAGACCCACAAATTACTTGTTATACACAAAACCATATATTCATTGCATACCGGGTTAAAAACAGGGGTATACTACACTGATATGTTGAGTTTTTGGACTTTATCCATCGTCCTGGTTTTTAAGACAACAAATAAAAACACGACGTTTCGGAAACTGGATCTNGTATACTAGCTTTCATTTAGACAGAGCCTGGCCCTTCTGATGCGCAGAAACGAAATGCTTGTGACAACCTAGCAGGCAGCGTAGAGAGGGAGATAGACAACAGACAAACAAGGGTCCTACCAGCTTTCTCTTTCTCACACCTCCTCTCGCGCATGTAGCCAACATTCTTGCTAACTGAATCTGCCTATACGGATCAAAGGTTAGTATAACATACAACAGAACACGAAAACTAAACATTTCTATAATTTCACGTGCCTCGTTTTAGTTGAGTCATGCAAGCCACCAGCCAGTTCCCGTAGAAATTTTAAATGGTCAAGCACTACTGTACACGTCCATTTCTGAAACATTAAGGTAAAAAGGGTCATCACGCACACACCCCCATAAAAGTGACAATATTGTGACATGCCAACGAACTGCCAGGCAAAGGCTCGATAAACACCCCACGATATGCACACGCAACAATTGGACGAATTTTATAACTCGTTGCTAGGCAGCAGTAAGCGTTCCCATTGACTGGCGAGATAGAAATAACGTGACTCTTTTTTCGATGTGTTCCGCCCGCCAATTGCCAGGCAACAGAACTGTAAACACGTCTACAGTAATAGATGTTTTCTATGCATGGTCCGCGCCGAAGGTTTATAGCGGACGACAAAGGTCGTCATTCCCCGTAGACATTGCCTCCAGTGTGGAGGTGGTGTCAAATACTTCCACCGCAGCCCTGCGAGTCCTAGGAGGCGATTAAAAGGGAACCCAGTGCCTGGGGGTATAACTGGGCCACCCTGTTCTTGGGGGATATAAAGACGAGGACCCGGTCCTCCAGGTTGGGTGAGTCTCGAATTTGAGACAGTAAAATGTGGTCACGAGCCGGTCACGGTAGCCGAGCGGTCTAAGGCATGCACTGTCTTCGCTCGCTCGGAAGCCGGGATCGTGGGTTCGAATTCCACTCAGGGCATGGATGTTTGTGTGCGTTTTTCTGTGTTTGTCTACAGGTAGAGGCCTTACGACGAGCTGATCACTCGCCCAAGGAGTCCTACGTATGTGTAAGATCTAGAAAAACCGAAGTGAACAGAGTTCATGGAGGTAGGCCTAGGCCCACTGGGGCTGTAGTGCCAAGGGGGAAAAAAAATGTGGTCACGAGTCCAGCTGGAGTCGGACCTGAGAACGAATGTGCTGGCGAGGGCCAGCAACAATTGTAAACTACAGACCCATCCTCTCGTCAGACGATGTTACATAAGAACTATGAAAACAAGTATTCAGTTGAAAAAAATACTAGTAGTGAGCCTCAAGGGGCTTGTCGCCAAGAAGAACTGATTGCTGGTAAACAAACAGCCGTAAAGTACGTAGGTAAGTCAAAAATTATCCGCACTCTTGTTTTTTCCAATCCATATATAGAAAAGTTGGGGTTGAACAAGTACTTCATTTTTCTACATAGTCTCCTCCCTTTTCGATGCACTTGGTCCAGCGGTCCAAAAGGTTGCGTATTCCCTCCACGAAGGTTTTCGGTTGGTCGCGCAACCATTTATGCACCGCTTCCCCCAATTGTTTGTCCGTAGAAAATCAAAAACCTCGTAAAACATCTTTGAGCGGTCCAAAGAGATGATAGTCGGAAAGGGCGAGATCTGGGCTGTAGGCAGGGTGTTCCAGCACCTCGAAACGGTCTGGCCGTCCTTGTGTGAGTGCTCATTGTGATGCAACAACAACACTTTCTTCGACAATAGGCCTCGGCGTTTGGTGCGAATTGCTGGCTTCAGACTGTTGGCCAGCAAATCACTGTATCTTGCACTGTTGACCGTACACCCTTTTTCCAGGTAGTCTTCCAGTATAGGCCTTTTTGAGTCCCAAAAAACGGTCAGCATCACCTTTCCCACGAAAGATTGAGTCTTGAATTTCATCTTCGTTTGCGATCCCGGGTGTTTCCATGCCATACTCTGGCTTTTGGATTGTGGCTCATAGTGATGAACCCACCGATGAATTTCAGCCCCTGACACACCTTCCAATCAGAGAAATCGGATCACTATTCTTTGTTAATCATTGGTGCACACTGCTAACAGAGCGGCCATGTTTACACTGTCACAGCATCAAGGAAAATGATGCGATCAAGGTAAAACTTCGATCACGTGACCACAGTAGTACCAACTCTAACAATGTATGCGTAGGAGGCAGTGTGACAAACCTAAAGATGTGTTATGGAGAAAGTGCGGATAATTTCTGACTTACCCTCGTAACTCTGACTCTGTGGACATTGCATAAGATCGTTCTTCCCCACACCGCCACCCCAAACGTATCTAACACAGATCCCTCTACTGGCCAGCTGACACCAATACCATGTCCTGGAACTGGAGCTTACGCGCCCTTGATGGGGATAGAGTAGCGCTAACGAACGGGAGACAAGGTGACGAGCAATAAAGCCCACCCGAAAGCCAATGAAGTGGCCAGCCGCCTATTTGGAGATAGCAGAAGCGTTGATGCAGACAGACATACTTCAACGCCCACTTGTATCAATCGGAGTACATCAAACCCTGAATCCTGCCGGCAGCGCTGTCTGCACAGAGGTCGGACACTTCCCAATTCTCTTCGTGGAATTTCACCAGTTCTCAACAAGTCAGCTTCCCGACTGACCGCAGATGACACACATGACTTCAACTACACCATGTCAATTTTACAGAAACCGTAACTCCTTTCCTTCGTACGGGAATAAATAATTCCCTGTGCCTAATATAACAAGTAGTCATGAATACGAGTACGTATGGGGAGTGGAGGTATAGTTCCACGCATTCATAACCTCGTAGTAAATAAACGTGAGTGGTCAGCATCACCCTCGGGTAGTGTTACCTGTGGGGATAGAGGCTCCGGATACCCAGTGGATAGACAGTTGGGTTTGAGCCCCCAAATCGGTCTGGAAACGGTAAAAGGAAAAGTTGTCCTTGTGTTTAATTAACTAAGCACTATGTCACGAAGGCGTATGGGGCAGTGGACGTATACATCCACATCTTTCTTGACCTCGGCACTAGTTCGAGGTGAGTGGTCAGCTTCACGCCCCGGTCGCTTTACCCCCGGGAAGAGAGCTCCCGGTACCCACTGGATAGGAGGTTTGGAAGCGGTGGAGAAAAGTAAAAAATCTTTCACCTCTCGGGAATATAACCCAGATTCTTAGGTCTTCCAGGCTGTAGCTTAGTCACTAAATTGACTTAGCTACCCGTTCTCATGATTTAGGACAACAGCAAAAGAAGACGTGGCAGTATGACAAATACTAAAAAAAGAAAGCCAAATATTTCTGTGTTTATGAACCTGCCTTCGAGCTGCTTTCTTGTTCGGCTTACTTCTCGACCCTGAAGATGGAAGCGATGTTTCTCAGAAACGTCGGTTGACATTCAACGGACTACACGGCGTTATAACCCGAAATATTTCTGCCTGCCAGTGGCAGCAAGCCACAAAAAAAAGTGCATAATTTAAGATTAAACGCACAGAAAGGCCAGGAAACATGAAACCTTGTGTATTCTGTTACCAGAGGCGTGTGCTAATTAGAAGACGAGGATACGCATGAAAAGTTCACGTTTGCAGGGGAACATGAGAAATAAATGAGAGATGGCATTCGCAAATGTCAAGCAACACGGCGACTTTCACTTGTTATAAACAACGGAGTTTTATGGTGGTCATCAAACTCAACGCCAAGTCCTCTAAGCCTTCTTCATCACCTAACATTTAAGTAGAGCCGCACTAAAATATGAACACGTGAAAGTACAACTTCTGCACCGGCATTACAGTCAGAGGATAAAACGTCTGAATTCCCAGTTATTCCCCTAAAGGAAAAATTCTTGCCTTTGTACAATGCGAGATAGTCACGGCAAAGGAAGGTTGCAACGCCGTAAAGTTCGGAGAGGGCCCGAAGTTTCGTAGGAACATATGGCCTCCACCTTCAGGGTCGAATAACATGCTGTGCTGGTTTCTTCCCTTGATAACTCTTCCACCCTGGAGACGAAAGCGGTATGTTCCTCCGAAACGTCGGGCCCTCTCCGAACTAAATGGCGTTACAGTCCAGCTAACTCCATATTGCACAAAGTCCTTCTTGAGAGACAATCATTCACCTCACCTCCCCCATGAATCCCCGACTGTTATGCAACCCTAACGTTCAATATTGTGTCTGCGTGAGTCTGCTACTGATCTGTACCCCGAGCCAGGTTAATCCAGTTGAAGATATCTAACAGTTTTCCTTCAGGATCAATTTTAATATTATCTAATGACTTCATCGGGAATCGAACCCGCGACCTTCCGGCTTGTAGCATAGTGCCTCAACCAACTACGCTACCGCGTGACCCCGCATTTAATTACTAAGAAAATAAAGCCAAGCTGTTCAACGTGGAATCCTAAACTTTATTTTTTCATCTTCATTGCAGCCAATCCGTTGTTTTAAGATTGGCGTTTAAATTTTCAACCAGTAATTATCTACAAAAGGTGACACTCAATCTGCAGTATCTCTTTCACGGTATTTAAAAAGGCTGTTTAACGTCGCTGGGATATAGTGAGATCAATAATCATCATTTCTTCAGAGGCTTGCGAGAGAGCGCTCCATGCAGAAACGTCCCGTTCTGCGCACTCCATTGCCAGTGACATTGGAGTAGCGGCTAGAAGCCAGTTAACTTTGTTTTGTACTCAGTGCCGGCTTTCTGAAGGGAATATCACTGCAGCTGCAGCGTGTTTTGGTCCAGCTGTCAGGCACTCAGCCTTTCACACAGAAAAACTGTGACCTCCGAATGAGATTACCTTTTAGTTCATATCTCTAATAAATTTACGATATTATGAAATGCATTTTCAACGAAATATCATTTTTAGATTTGGCGATAATTAACCTTCTGGAGACTGAAATTCATCTAAATAATTTTTAAAAATGCATTCTCCTACATCACAGAAAAAAAAACCCGGGACAGCTCAGTCGGTATAGCGACGGGCTATGAGCTGGACGGCCAGGATTCTATTACCGGTAGGGGCAAGACTTTTTTCTTCTCTACAGCGTCCAGACCGGGTCTTGGGCCCACACAGCATCCCATCCAATGGGTAACGGGGGCTGTTTCCCAGGAGGTATAGCGGTCAGGGCGTGAAGCTAACCACTATTCTCCATCATGTGCCGAGGTCCCTCATGTCTTCAAAGTGTAGTTAGTCAAGCAAAGGGACCTTACCTTGCGTCACAGGAAGTATGCTGGATCTCCATTACAAAAACAAATTATTTAACGATGTGTATGGAAAGAGTGGCTTTTTACTGTGAGAATTGTAAGTACATAAACACACTCTGCAGGTGAACTTCGGAGTTACTTCATGTTAAATCAGATGGTAAAGGCAAAATTGTCATGAAGGTGTATGGGGAGTGGATGTATAGATCCACATTTTCTTTTCCTTGGCATTAGCTGGAGGTGAGTGGTCAGCTTCAAGCCCCCGTCGCTTTACTCCCGGGGAAGAGTACCCGGTACCCATTGGATAGGAGGTTCGGTGAACTCTACAGCTGGTCTGAATGACGTGAACAGAAATGCCTTGACCCTACAGGGATTCGAACTCCGACACACTGGCCGTCCAAATCCTAGGCAGTCGCTATATCGACTGTGTTATCCAGGCTCCTCGGGCTAAGTCAGATGGTATAGTTGGTAACCGCTTTAAAAGTGTTAAAGGTGTTCTGTAGAAAGTGCTGGGAAAACGTGTATGCGACTCCGATAAAAGTATAAGTCGTCCAAAGTAACGAACATACAAACAAGCAAACACGAAATTGTATGTGCTCGTATGTCCCGAAGAGAAAATATCTTCGTTTCGAAATAACCCACAACCGACTTCACAAAATTTCAAATTCATCGTACTTAACCACACTGTCACATATTCCAGAGCAGATGATACAGCATCGTAAAATAAATAACCTCTGACTCGATCACTGCTAATTTCCTGAATCCAAAATGTCTCAGTTAAAAAAATATTACAGACTCTTTACTACGGTTCGTCCAAAGAAAGTGGAAGGTGAAAGTACTAAAGTTTAATTTGATGCGTAGGTTGCTAATTAAAACAAAGTACCTTGCTCTTTCGCATGAAACGTTACAAATGCTACGAACACTTCAGCAGCCAGTTCAAGATGGGTTCAAATTACGTTTAGGCCAAAAAGGCGGAGAATATCAGAACCAATATTTTATCAGAGGCCCAAGTTTCTAAATAATACAAAAAAACGTGTTTTGCGTGCAAGGTTACAATCAATGAATCATGCTATCAATTTAAGGTGGCCTCAAATTAGGTAATTAACTAACCATGACGATAATTAAAACAAATTATCTTATATTAATTCAAAACGGCATCGAACTTCGTTAATTAACCTATGTTTTCGGTAATTAAAACACGGGACTATTAATTTGGAAGAGGCCCCAAAGTAATCACGCAATTACCGATGAGACTTGACAACGCTGTCTCGGTACCTGCTTGCCTGCCTGCCCGGTTCGTGCCACTTTCTTCAGCGCGCGATTACCCGCGGCACGTTGGCTGGATATCCGCGAAAATGGAGCGCAGCGTCTACAGTTTTCTCCAGCGGGAGTGAAATCAATTTCAGCATCCTCTGTAATTCAATTATCTCCACATCTATCAAAAGTATGTACTCGACAGGTTTCGTTTTCATCAGCAACTTATTGCGCGATTTATACCTATTAGTTCGTGGGCTCCTCCGAGTGAATGGCTCTGTAGAAACCTCTGAGAAAGTAAGTAAACTTGTGAACTCAGCTGCCGAGAACATTAAATCTGATCCTGTCACAAACGCATTTGCAGCCCTCATAAAACCGCAACGTGTTTAATTCCATCGGTCAATACGTACTCTGTTTTCCTCGGCACTGGTGCAACGTGTTTACCTGTGAAGAGATCTGCAAGTACGGTTCAGTTACAACATGAAATGCTCCTCAAATTAATATATTATGACATATCAACGCATTGCCAGACAACAGCTCGATAGGCACCCCGCGATACGCTCACGCAACAAATGGACGGATGTTTGTAGTTCGTTGCTAGGCAACAGTCAGCGCGCCAATAGACTGGCACGATAGCTATCACGTGACTGATTTTCTATGGGCTCCGCAACGGCTCGGTAAACAAACCTCAACAATAGAGAGACTGTCTTCTGTGTGGTATACGCATCGGCTATATAACGAGATTCCAAAGAATAACTAAGGCAGAGTAAATCAGTGTAGAGGTGTTGAAGTATTGAAGGTCACCTTCAACGTGACCCTGCGAGTGGTAGGAGGCGACGAAAAAGAAAGTCTGAAATAGGGTCGCGAGTACCAGGGGACTTGGACCAGAGAAAGAATGCGCTGGCAAGAGCCAGCAACAAATACAAAAGACAGACCCGCCCTCTCGCAAGAGAGGGCGCTCCACAATAAACAAGGCAGTAATTGTCAAACAGTAATAAATATCTCGACACCAAGACTTACTGACTGACTGACCCTCAGTCGCAATGTGACTTTGATTCTTTGATTTGAACCAAGGCAGTGAGTGGCAGAGTTCTGAGTTCTCGGTAGGAGACAGCCACGGAAAGTTCGTCGACTTGTGAAGATTTAAAGTGTGATTAGAAGGCTTCATTCATCTGTAAAACTTGGAGCGTGTGATTCAATGAGACTGTTACAGTTCCTGCGTTTTAATTGTGGTACCAGGAGAGGACCGGTTTGTGTGTGTGTGTCTGTGTGTGTGTGTGTGTGTGTGTGTGTAAATCAGCGATAGCGCTGTATTTGACTGTACTTAAGGGAGGTTGTAACCAAAGTGATAATAAATCCAATCATCCGAAATAGAATCCGTCATTTTCGTCGCGTGTAACACCCTACATGTGACAGTTTTCTGAACCTAAGCCAGTTGTTCGCCCAATGTGTCCCAGATTTAACCATAAATCAATCAATCTAACACAGTGCCTTCTAATTACGTACTCCTGTACTGCAGCATCGTGTTACACGCCACTTATTTCCACTCTTCATTTACCGTATCACGTGCAGACTTGCGTTAAAATCTCAAGATTTACTTTTTCTATTTTAAAATTATTTTTCGCATCACTGGTGCACAACAAGTTTCGACTGGGATGGTCACTATCAGGTGTTTCGAAAATTGCTGTTGAGAACTACTGCACTTCCGTCAATGAATGCAATTGCAAAGTGTAACCTTTGCTGATTTTAAATACGTGGTATCGTCCTAATGTGTCTCCTTTCCTTCTTCATCTGTTTTATAATGTCCGACCGCCTCTGCGGTCTAGTGGTTACAGTTTCTGGCTACAGATACAGAAGTCCCGAGTTCCATTCCCGGCACTACCAGATTTTCTAAGTAGTGGGTCTGGAATGGGATCCACACAGCCTCGTGGGGATAACTGGGGAGCTATTTCAAAGAAAAAGCGACTCCGGTCTAGGAAATTGAGATTAACGGCCGTAGGGATCCGTTGGGCTGACCATGACACCCTCTATCCGCAAAAGTGGGCACACCTTCGCCTAAAAGCGGCGGTCGTTCGGTCGGTATAGGTCGCCACTATTAAAGTTCCAACCCTCGTAGTTTGCATGGTGATAAACTTGGTCTCTAGGGGAAGAACGTAGACTAAGGGCCTTTGAGAGCAGAATAATTAGACCCAACAAGGATGAATGCTAGAGAAAAATGCCTAACAAGGAGCTATATAAATTACATTCCTCGTCAAATATTATGAGACAAATCAAGGACGTAACGAAAAAGGCATGTAGCACGCAAGGAACACAAATGCATACAACGATCTGGTATAAAAACCGGAAGAAATTATATCATATGGAAGTTTTAGTTGTCAATTGGGATTATGTTTAACGCATTTTAACTACGTATGATGGGATGTGCATTAGATTCAGCTGGCTCAGGATACGGACCAGTGACGGTCTCCTGCTAACACCGTGACGAATCATGGGGATTCCATAAAATTCCGAGAATTCTGAGTATCAGAGCAAGTATTACTCTCTCAAGAATGACAGCTCCATGGAGTTAGTTCAGTTCTAGGCCTGTTAGCGTGAACCGAGCACTTCCTAAAGGAAATCCAGCCGTTGCGGATCGACTCGCTGCAAATGCCCTACAACCAAAGCTTTCTGTGACAGCGTCTGGGTAGGGACAATCTGCCACCCACCCATCCCCCATTCTAGAAGTTTCATACTGTAAATTTATTCCGCTTCCTCGCCTTTTAATTACAGGCGTTCATTTACAAAACATGTTCACTGTCAGTACCGTTTAATGTGTTGGGACAGAAGTCAACCTTACCCTTTCTTGCAAGCAACCTGAGTGGATTATCTTGTGGCAGAGAACATTAGTGGTAAAATAATAATCCACTGCTACATCCGTTTTAACATTAAGCACATGGCATTTCTTCCTTCGCTAAATGTCTCTTTATATCAGCGTTTCCCTAATGGTGATCCGCGAACCCTGAGTTCCGCAAAAAAATTCCATTCCTGTATAAAAAATTTATGATTTAAATACTATTCTCATTATAGTTGTTATTGTGACGTGTATACCCACTGTTAGGTAACGGAATTGTGAACACGCCTCCTTAACAGAAGACGGTATTTTCCGTTGGGTCCGTGTTGAGGGGTTATTAAGAGACAAATAAGGTCGCTTGAAGGGTACAGACCAGTAGTAGGAAGTGAATACAGGCCACCCTTGCCTATGGAACCAACTTTAGGCGATAAAACTATGTATCCTTCTTCCACACATTCGCAGAAGCCAATTACAGGGTGATACACCCGGATGAGGGATTAATAATTATAAATCATGCAATAAGTGACCGAAATGCCGAAACCTGGCAACAATGAGCCGGTGCTTACCTGTCCGGTTCGTGGCACTGCCATTACCAGTGAAATTGCTGCAGTTTCTCTTCGCACGCTGGTTGTTAACATACGCGAACATGGTGCGTCGTGTAAGCCTGTCTCTCCAGGCAGAGAGAGACCGACCTCAGCATCTTCTGTAACCCAATTATTTCCACATCCACCGCGGTACTTTTATCCGCGAAGTTTCGTTTTCTTTGGTAAATCACTGCGTGATTTGTAGTTACTGATCTGACCCTAGCCGATCACAGTGGCCGCGCGGTCTAAACCATGAACTGTCGTCGCCCGCTCGAACAGTAGGGTCATGGGTTCGAATCCCACTCGAAGCATGGATGTTTGTCTACGTTTATTCTGTGCTTGTTTTGTTCTGTGCAGGTAACGGCCTTGCGACGGGTTGATCTTTCAAGGAGTCCTACCGACTGTGCATGGGATTAAGTAGCTGAAGTGAAACAAAGCGTTTCATGGATGTCCTGTGCTCGAGAGGGAGCAACAGGGATATGAATGAATGAATTGATTAATTAATTAATTAATCTAGCCCTATTCCGACTGAATCTCTCTGTAGCAATACGAGTCTTGTTTCACACATCCAAGTTGTTTTCAAATGGAAATCCGCTTATTTTAAAGGGACGTTTTCAACGACTCGCTCAGTCACGTTCAGAGAGACAGAGAAGACCGGAAGTACATCACGGAAGCAGTATCAATGTACACACCTAGCTGTAATGATGATTTCTAGAAAGCGCGAGGCATAGCACCGAATAGGTCTGTGTAGTGATAAAATTCTAGATTTGTGTTCGGTAGGCATCAGTTCGATTCCAACTTTCATTGACGGCCTTCCTGACTCCAGGTGGCACATTACCTTCCAACACATCATGACTGACTCCTTCTCAGTCCTTAGATACCGTCCATGAGCATTCTTCAACCCCGTATTCCTGTTGAAAGAGAGTCGTTAAATGACCTAAGACTAATCCTTCCAGAAGATCGATGAATCCAAGTCCGGAATTGGCGCATTAAATGGAGTTGAAGTAAATAACAGAAGGCCAGAAGCTAAGTGATATGGTTCAGATACGCGAAATAAAAGAAGTATCTTCCATTCTCTATTGTCCGCTATATTCAACAGTTTGTTTTGTCTGTTCCTGTCTTAAACTAATGTACTCTTTCTCCTTTTCCTTTCAGTGGTTCAAGGGTACACCACAACGAATCAGGCTTCCTTTTTATTGAATTACGGAAAACTTTACGTCAGGGAGCATAGATTTAATTTCATTCCTAATACTGCGCGGCGTAAAATCAACGAGATAATAAAGTGAGTCAGCACTGCTTATTTTGTTTGGAGGGAAGCTTATATGAACATTGGGAATACAAGATCCAAGCTTCAGTTCGTTTCATTTCTGCTGCCGAAGAAGAAAATAACTGGAGAGTAAGCATACTACAGCAATGCTACATGCTTCAATTAATTTCCTGCGGTAAACAAGCATTCAGTGCAGCCAAGAATTCGAGTACTGCTGGAGTCTGTGAATGTGTGCGACTTTGCTTTCATCCTTCTACGCGACGTAAAGAATAAAAATTAAAATAATTAAATTAAATTCTAATTTATTTGCGTGCTAACTCCACAGCCCAAGGGCAAGTTACAAAGTAAGGATCAATGAAACAAACTTATACAAAGCACCAAAAATGGCAATTTCTAACCTCTGAGTAATGATGACGATGCTGATAAAGCAGTAAAAACAAAAATCAAAGTCATAATTTGGGAGGTAATGATAATAATAACAAAATCAGGTAATAGTTTAGAGGGGAGAAAGCAACATATGTGCATTTACGAGGACACAACACTGTGACGTATAAACCCACAGCTAGGACACGGCTCGATAAACACTTCCCCGCTCAGTCAGATTCCAGGCAAACAGCCTGTTGCTAGGTAAACACGTTCCAACGAATACGCAAAAATAGAGGACATCCACTGTTAGGCAATGAGCGTGTTTTCTGTGAAGTCAGACCCGAGGCTATATAACGAGAAGCCAATACCTCCACCGTGACCCTGCGAGTCGTAGGAGGCGACGAAAAGGGAAATCTCAAATCTGAGATAGTAAAATATGGTCGCGAGTCCCAAAGGACTCGGACCCGAGGAAGACTGCGCTGGCAAGGGCCAGCAGCATATACAAAAGACAGACCCGCCTTCTCGTTAAAGAGGGCGACCCACAAGAAACAAGATCGTTACGTGTCCAACAGTAGTATCTGGTCATGAGCCCCCCCTTATTGACTGACCGTCAGTTGCAATGTCACTTTGACTTTTTGAACTGAGAGTTAGTTTCGAAGTCAGAATAGTTCCAGCGGAGTGTCCAGTCAGAAGATTAAATGTGTCAAATAGCGAGTTGTCAAGAATTGAGTTAGAATCGTAGAGTCGTCGTAGATCGAACTCAGGGAGTCCGAAGTCGACGGTGATAAGAAAGAAAGGAACTAGGCTGTGCCAAGAAGACTTAGTGTGTGAGCTGAAGACCGCACATGTGCTGGTAGTTACAGTGAGACTGATAAATCCGTTGCCAGGAAACGGACAGTGAGGACCAGTGGACGCACATTGAGAAGATTCAGTGAGGAGTTATCTGTAGTGTGGGAATCGGCATGAGTGTTATACTCAGTTGTAGTTGCGGCTTCTGAGAGATCAACAAATCCAATTATAATTTAAGTCCATATATTGAAGTGCTTGATAACTGCTGAGAGAGCATTTGCAAGCAAGCACTGGAGAAAAGAAAAACATTAACACAGCAGGAGAGAACAAACAAAAAAGAAGAGAAATATACAAAGAACACAAGCGCATCAAAATTATGAACAAATATTATTAACAATTTTAGATAGACGATTGTAAAGTATAAATGATGGAGAGAAACCGTTCCGAATGCAAATACGTCATGAGCTTTACTCACCGCGTTAGCAGCACAGGCGCACCGACCAGGACAGTGTTTAGCAGAAGGAAAAATACCAAACAGTGGGAAGTCCCTAAGGTTGCGAGTAGGAACACGAAGGTTAACATTTTCCAAAAGGGAAGTGCACGATTTAAGGCCACGATACACGTGAACAAAAAGTGGATCAAGGCGGTGTCTCTGTTTACGTAAAGAATTCAGACTTAATTTATAATAATGTATACATTCACATTTTCTTGACCTCGGCAATAGCCGGAGGTGGTCGGCTTCACACACCGGCCGTTTCAACCTCGTGGGGGGGAACCTCCTGCTACCCATTGGATATGAGGGTGAGTGGGCCCCAGAGCTGGTATGGAGTACGTGAAGAGAAAATTATTTACCCTACCGGGACTCGAACTCCGACCCCTAGGTCGTCCAGCCTGTAGCAAATGGCTATACCGGCTCTAATAATGGTAAGACGAAAAGGAAATATAAAGGAAGCGGTTACTCTCTATAAAGATATTACTCCCAAAACCGCGAAGACATACTACTGACTCCCCCGTGACTCAAACTGGGTACCTTTGAGAGGCAGCACAGTGTACCTATCTGATCTAACTTGTATGCTACATAAACACAGTCCACTTTAGTTATCACTTCCAAAAAACAAACCACTGTGTGAACAGAATGTACACAGCATAATATATTCATTACATTAGCTGTTAAAAGCCCGTCTGGAACTTTGAAAGCTTGTCGAAAATGTATTTATGAATCAAGTAAAGTGACAGTCAATGTTACAGAATTCGAAATGTAATGCCCTTCTGTCGAAACAATTTAGGAACGGCCCTGATTACGATAGTATTGTATTGCGCGTTATTTTGCGAAGGTTTCGTGCCAGTGCGCAACTACAACGAATGGACGGATTAGCAGTCCAATTGTATTAACACGTGCTCACACAGTTACGAAACGAATCGAAAGAATTGCGTACAAAAACTGAGTCTCTTAATCTCAAACGTACGTAACCCCAAAATAATTTAAACCTACCTATATCACATAAACCTGAAATCAATGCAACAGTGTATGGATCTGAGTCAGAGTCAGGGATACTTTACGACTGGCGGTTTACCGCCAATCAGTTCGTGTTGGCGGCAAGCCCCTTGAGACTCACGACCAGTAATTTTATTTTCCAACTGACCACTTGAGGTTATGGTTCTTATGTAACCATCCTGTCCGACGAGAGGATGGGTCTGTCGTTTACAACTGTTGTTGCTGGTCCCCGCCAGCACAGTCGTTCTCAGGTCTGAGTCCCGAAGACTCATTACCACATTTTACCGTCTCCGATTCGGGACTCCCCAACTGCACGAATAGGTCCTCGTACTTATATCAGCCAGGAACAGGGTGACCCGGTTATACCCCCAGGAACTGGGTTCCCTTTTCTTCGCCTCCTACGACTCGAGGAGCTATGATGGGGGTTCTCAAATAGGTGGTTATTAAGAGTTCTCCCTTCTGGGATATAACGCCGTGTAGTCCGTTGGAATGGCAACCGATGTTTCGGAAAAATGTCGCCTCCATCTTCAGAGTCAAAGAGTAAGCCAAGTAAGAAACTAGAGCCAAGGCAGGTGGCAAGCAGAGCTGGAAGGGTGCTGACGACACGTTCATCCAAATAGTACGTTGACGTTCAATGGACTATATGAAGTTATACCCCAGAAGATAGAATTCTTCAATGCATTCCAATTTGACCCTCTCTTGGGTTCAGCTGGGTGATGTTAGAATTCAAACCATATTTCCATGGTCCCCCGTGATCTGTCAAGTGACAATAAACGGATATCTCAGTTGGAACCGTCACGAAATTCGTATAACCGACTTACAGCCTAATGTGGGGTCCAATCCACCAGACTCTTTATAAATAAAAAAAAATAACTCCGTGATTTTAGTCCGTAAGCGAACTATACCGACCGAGCGACCGCCGCTTGTCGGCAAAATTAGTGTCAACTTTTGCGGATAGAGGGTGTCACGTGGTCAGTGCAACGAATCTCCACCACCGTTAATTTCGGTTTCCTACACCGGAGCCGATATTTCCTTGAAACAGCTCCTCAATTATCATCGCGAGGCTGAGTGGATGCCGTTCCAGACCCACTACTTCTCAGAAAGAAATCTGGTAGCGCCGGGAATCGAACCCGGAACTCTGGATGTGTAGCCAAAAACTCTGACCACTAGACCACAGAGGCGGTCCCAGACTATTTATATTCGAAATAAAATTAAACTGGTGGAGGTATGGGCCGTATAACCTCCGACGAGAAAGTGCAAGACTGTCTTCAGACACCACTTTGAATCAAATCGTCTTCCACAGAGACATCTAGCAGCAGTTACCAAAAACAATATTGACGTAGGCACGGCAGCAGACACTTTTATCACTTTTGCACACGGCGAATTATCGATTATTGGCTCAAGTTTATCGAGATATCGACCAGACCGTGAAACAGACCAGTGGAAAGAGAAGATAACGAACCCTGTGTTTGTTTAATCAAGCGCACTGATGACCGATTGACGGACGCTTTGTGGCCCAAACCAAACGCCGGCGCAAAGCCCATGACGATACAGCACGAGACAGACTCACATGTTCGTGCTATCTGCCAATTCAGAGTTCAACCGAGACTGGAAGGCATTAGCATACTGCGTGATGGACCAGTACGAACTCATGTTCACCAGCTGCTTTCTGTCTTTATTGGGCTTCCTCCTAAGTGACGAAAAGTTCCGTGTAGAATTACCTCAATCTAAACTAATATAAAAACTCCGAAAGCGTTTAGTACTTATTTATAGCAGATCTTCGACATAATCGGCCGTCTAGGATATCTTCAGTACGCACGTAATAAGTCAAATTGAAATTTATCTAATTCTGAAATCTGTTAACATGTACACATTATACAAATACATAGTATTGTCACGTGTATGAGTGACTGGATTTACTGAACATTTGTACACACAACTCATAATGCTATGGCTGATCTATACACTTCATAAATCACTAGATCACACGTTAAGTCTTCTCAGTCTGCTTTCACTAGTCGTTTCCTGTTAACGAATCTGAACAATGGAGATCCTTCAGCTTCTGTGCTCACGTCGTTGTCCACTGGCTAACACTCCTTACAACTGACTCATTGCTCCAACTGCCCTGCTTATAATATCTGGGCACGGACCGCGCAGAAAACACCGTTCCTCAGCTGCAGTTCATCTGTTGCTTATTAAGAATCTATTACCTACCAGCTGATGTTCTTTTGTTTGTTTCGCGGTCGTTATATAGCAACGGGTCACTACACGCTACAGCATATTTCAGACTGTGATTGGTAAGGCAAATGAGTACTCGTTAGATTTTGCTGTTTGAGGAGAACAATCTCAAGGTCAAAGAAACTAGAAACATACAGCCACATAATGAGCTACGATTACCGCCTTTACCAGCATGCTATGGCAAGGAATGCTGCAGTACAGGCTTATACTGTAACTAAAACATTTCATAGAAATTTGTATGACATAAAACATGTGTAACTGTATTGCGGGACATAAGCAAAACTGCGGTATATCCGAATATGGAGTATAACAAGGGCCTCCTACATTTATCCGTTTACTTATCTATTTATTTGTTCTTAGTGCAGTTAACACTTTCAGTGGCACAGATTACAGGTATATGAATAATAAAGTATTTATCAATAATGAGCTGAAAATAATGGGGAAGGAAGCTGTTTGGGTTTACTAAGGTATTAATGAGGTATTTACCTGGACAGACTGCGGAAAACCATGAACGTTCCCGATCAGGTCAACCGAGCTCCGGGCTGAGGGCTCCCGAATACGAAACAAGATTACTAACCACGTAATCGGAAGATTCGGTGTAAAATTAAGGGATAATGGACGAATATATGGTACAAAACAAGTAAAGTTACCCCAGTGCTTAATTAAGCAATATGACATGAAGAGGCATTGGGGGTGGAGGTGTAAAATAAAGATTTTGAAAAATTATTTTTCGGATATTGGATCCGAGGTACCTACAGCAGATACTGGCATATAACGGAATGTATTTCGGTGGAAGGTAACCGACATTTCGGAGGAACAAATCACCTCTATCTTCAGTACCAAATAGAAAGTCAAGCTGCCCACTTTATGCCGGTTTCTTGGTTGGCTTATTCTTCGACCCTCAAGATGGAGGAAATATGTTCCTCCGAAGAGCCTGTTGACTTTCTCCGGAATACACGCTGTTATATTCCAGAAAACACAGCTTCAGAGTATCCGGATCGCAGAAAAGTATGCAGAAATCTAGGGAGTAAGCCAAATCCAAATTTCGACCCACGGACAGTCAGTTCCTTCGACTGAGCCAGTGTCCGAATCGGAATATCTGTCCATATTTTCAGCGACGATAAAGCTGTCCATCTTTAACTACTGTAATTAAGCACTACGCCATGAAGGAGTATGGGGGAGTGGATGTATACATTCACATTTTCTTGACCTCGGCACTAGGTAGAGGTGAGTGGTCAGCTTCACGCCCCGGCGCCTTTACCCCAGAGGAAAAAGCCCCCGGTACCCATTGGATAGGTTGGGTGAACCCCAGAGTCGGTCTGGACGACTTGGAGAAAATTCGTGACCCTACCGGGACTCGAACTCTGACCCTCGGTCGTCCATCCCTACCTACTCGCTATACCGACTACTCTATCCCGGCACGCGGTAGCGTACTTGCTTGAGGCACTATGCTACAATCCAGAAGGTAGAGGGTTCGATTCCCGCTGAGGTCATTGAATTCTTTCAGTTAACCTAATCCTTCCAGCCGCACTATGGCCCTGGAATCGACTCAGCCTCTAACAGAACTGAGTACCGGGAATATTCTTGTGGGGTAAAGGGCGGACGGAGCTTAAGGCTGACTTCACTACTATCTGTGGGTCGACTGTCTATAAAATGTGGAAGCCTCGACGTCTCACAACTCTATGGGCCTCCACGGCATATTACACGGATAGCTTTACCTTCTTAGGAACGGTATTAGTAATAAGAACGGGGGAATATGATCCAATTATTTTAAAACACCAACCAATTCTACGACCATTCGATGACTACTTCAAGTGCATAAATGAGGTGTTCATGAGTAGCAGAAATTAAAACCACTTCGTCAAAAAAACATCTTCCAACAGACTGTCACATTTCCGCGACCAATGTGTCTAATACGCACCGCTTTATTTCGGATGAGCTGTTCAAGCCCACAGCAGATCTCGTTAGCTCTTGGCTCCTACTCATTTCGATAGATGTATTCTGCAGGTTCTTCTGCAAATTTCACAGGCAATGTATCATCAAAAAAAGACTCCATGGTTTACTCCGCAAGCGAAGTATACCGACCGACCGACCGACCGCGGCTTGTCGGCGAAGTTAGTGCCAACTTTAGCGAATAGATGGTGTCACGTGGTGAGCGCAACGAATCTCCACGGCCGTTAATTTCGGTTCTCTAGACCGGAGCCGCTCTTTCCTTGAAACACCTCCTAAGTCATCATCACGAGGCTGAGTTGAACCCGTTCCAGACCCAATACTTCTCAGAAAAAAATCTTGTCGCGCCGGGAACCGAACCCGGACTTCTGGAGCTATAGCCAGGAACTTTGACCACTAGACCACAGACATCCCAGCGCAAATGTGTGCACGTATTGCGTCTGAACGAGAGTGACGATACTTGTTAATTAAAACTTCTCTCTCGTCTCTTGGAATGGTACTCGATATATGAAAATTTTTGCATTATCCGTTATACATACATCCCCACTCGGTTCAACACGTTCAGTTCCAATGCAGATAACGAGATCGTTACAACTGCCGATACTTTATAGGTTAGGTTTCGGTTCTGTCGTAATGACATATTCTCTGATGCACTACGAACTATTGGATTTTCCCCAGCTGTTATGTATGTATATATGTGTGTGTGTGTGTGTGTGTGAGAGAGAGAGAGAGAGAGAGACTGATGTGAACTCGGTAAGATATATAACATCTTCGAGCATGTTCCTGCGGCACAAAAACGTATTCTACTAATGGATGCTCAGAGGGAATAGCCTCGATATGTGACTTACGTGAATATGCTCTGCAACGATCGCGAGATAGGCGGATATACCAGGGCCGTTTCTGGGCAACGGCTCGGTAAACACGCAGCAACATACACGGACACAAAAGAATGGCTGTTTTCTAGGTGGTACATGTCGAGATGTTTTTTTTCAGTTTATTGGGGTGGGGTGAGACTGAGCGCACTTGGTACGTCGGCCATTAATTGGCCATTTGTGCCAGCCCCACATGATAGATGAGTGTGGAGCAGTCGGTGGAATGAGAATTGGCAGATGAAACCGAAGTACTCGGAGAAAACCTGCCCCAGTGTCACTTTATCCACCACAAATCCCACATACCCTGACCTGGGCTGGAACCCGAGCCTCCACTGTGGGAAGCCGGCATCTAACCATCTGGGCTGTGGCACGGCCTTGCCGAGATGTTATAAGCAAGGGACAAGGTTAACAGTCAGTCTATTTTGTACGGGAGTTTGTGAACAGAGGACTTCAGAGCGTGAAGCTAAAGAATCTCCAATGTTGGAAGCCGTTACCAGGAAATGTCTTGCGAAGACGCTGCATGCGGGGAAGAATTAGTGTGTGTGTATTGATTCGTAAAGTGAGGAAATCGGCAATAGTGTTACAGTTATTTGTAGTTACGACGAAGTGCTCAAATAATTCCCAATATCCGATCCAAAACCCCGTAGATAGTCACCCCTACACATGACAACATGAACTGTGACATGCAAATACATTTCTAGGAAACGAGTTGACAAACAGGTTTCCGCGGAGATACGATTCTTGGAAACAATCGCTGGGTGTTAAACGTTTCCTAGGATACGAGCGATCCTTGGATACCGATACGCTATAAAAAAGGCGCCTCAGACCACGATGTTGCCACTGCGCAAAGCCTGGAAGCGGGATCGAATACCTCCACCATGGCCCTGCGAGTCACAGGAGGCAACCAAAATGGGACTCTCAAATCTGAGAGAGTAAAATATGGTCGCGAGTCCCAAGGGACTCGGACCCAAGAAAGATTGCAATGGCGAGGGCCAGCAGCATATGCTACAAGTCGGAAGGTCGCGGGTTCAAATCCCGATGAGGTCACTGGATTTTTTCAACTGACCTAATCCTTCCGGCCGCACTATGGCCCTGGGGTTCACTCAGCCTCTAACAGATATGAATACCAGGAATTAAATTCATAATTTTCCTGCGGAGTAAAGCGCGGCCGGCATGTAAGGCTGACAACCTTACCGCCATCTTTGAGCCGACGGTCTAGATAATGTGGGATCCTCAACGTCTCACAACCTTATGGGCCTTCACGGCGTGTTACTTTACTTTACGTTCGAGTAACTTACCTATTCAGCTATCACTGAAGGACAGAATAGGCGCATGTACTCAAGGCTCGCTCGCTGCGTCACTCACGAATCCGATTATGGTACATCATAAATGTTCCTACACACTGCAAAAGGACACTGAATTGGGGACAAAACCTCCTGTGCTGTACATCTCCATATAGAATTACAGTCGTTCCCGGGACTTACTAATTAATGAATTCTTGGAAATGGACTGAGGGAGTCGAGTTCTTCATAACATGAGACATTCCTGGACTTCACGCGCACATTTTCCTCGCGATATTAACGTGTATTGCGGTATAATTACACTGTTATATTCATAACAACAAGGGAACATCAAATGACACGGTATTAAACGTTTAAATTACTAACAACATTAAGAATAAGTTAATATTTTACCGTGGATCATTATAAGAGTTTGAGCCGGGCTACGGGCTGGACGGTCGGGGTTCGATTCCCGGCAAGGGCAAGATATTTCTCTTCTCCACATCGTCCAGACCGGCTCTGTCGACCACCCACCTTCCTATCCAATGGGTACGGGGGCTCTTTCCCTGGGAGTAAAGCGGCCAGGGCATGAAGCTGACCATTCACCTCAATCCAGCGGAGAGGTCAAGAACGGTGCAGCTATACCTCCACTCCCTCATGTCTTCATGGCACAGTACTTAATTAATTAAGCACAGGAAAAACTTGGTATTATTAAGGACTTACTTCGGCCTACCAGAGCCTTTACAACTTTATAGTTAACTCAGTTCCAGACACGGGTTATCTGTCTTCTGGGACACAAAGCCGTGTGGCCCGTTGACAGCCAATCGAAGTCCATCTTCAGTAGCGAAGAACAAGTCAAGCCAAGATATCAGTGTCAAGCAGGTAGCTAGCAGAGCAGTCAATCCCAGTTGCGAAGCGTAAATGGGAAGATCCGTGGAGTAGGTCCAATGAGTGTTAATGTAATGGGATTGTAGTCCAGAAATTCGTGCAAGTCGTAAATCGAAATACGACTGTACTGGTGGGTTCAACCTTCGGTCGTCATTACCCACAGCATCCACTGACATCTTATTGAATGTGACAGAAATGACAGGGCAGTGTTGTCCACAGATGGACTGATGACGTTTCGGAACGTCCGTGACGACAAAAGTGAAGAGTCGATCACCAATCTAATTAAGACTTTTTTTCTTGGCACTACAGCCCCAGTGGGCCTAGGCCTACCTCCATGAACTTCTCCGTTCACTTCGGTTTTTCTACATCTTACAGTCGGTAGGACTCCTTGGGCGGGTGATCAGCTCGTCGCAAGGCCTCTACCTGTACACAAACACAGAAAAACGCACACACACAAACTAAACATCCATGCCCTGAGTGGGACTCGAGCCCACGATCCCGGTTTCCAAGAAAGTGAAGACAGTACATGCCTTAGACCGCTCGGTTACCGTGATCGGCCAATTAAGACATTTAACCGCATGAAAATCTCTGAAATGATCTTGTGTTTAATGGCTGTAAAGAAAATGGCTGATGACACGGGTAAAAGGACATGAAAACAGAGGCAGTGTTTATAAAAGGTCTTATTAAATTGCTACCAGCAAAGGAGAAAGGCTTGTAGAGTATCACATCCATATTCAAAACTCTCCTTAGCATGGCACTTCGCACTTATTTAGTCCAATCAAAAGCCCCTCGATATATACTGCACCATTTCGCGCCTTCACTTGAGTCCTTTCCTTCTCTAAGCTGGAGCACTCTTGTGGGGAAAAAAGATGACTGAGCAATTCGTAGTCTGCGTGTTACTTACGTCACGAAGGCTCAACTGTGTGACCTCCAATTCAGTGCTCGTAGCTGATTTAATCAAGCCGACGAGGCTAACTTCAACATCCGAATGGTAAAACGTACATCCTAGTAGGGACGGCAGACTTTCAGGTAACGCGCACTTACCAATGTAAGCCTAAAAATAACAATGCTTAAAATAGAACTTAACAAAGCAACAGTTCTGTTTAATTTCCTCTCTTCGGCGCGTGTGGGCTGAAGATTAGAACAGTGTCTTAAAGATGCAAAGCTGCGTTTCTCATCCAAGTGATGTGATCGAAATCCTCATTCAAGATACGTAAGCACAAGCTTACTTGCAATCGATTAATCATAACGTATCGATTGCCCACATATCCTTCGATTAATCTATAAATATAATTACTAGGGAGGTTATATTTTTAGGAACAAGAAGTTCTGGGAAAACTAATCGCCTATTTCCTTCGATACGACATGAACCGCATAGAAAACGACGCCAACAATTCTTCGTTGCCGCGAGAACGTCTTTACCGAGTTGTTACGTAGTAACGATAGTGGGATACACAGACCCACAGACATACGCGTCCAGCAGTTTTTCTACTGCTGTTTGCATGGTGCCACAGGAACGTGATTACCGAGCAGTTGCGTACGAACGAAAGCACAAATACAATTTACAGAATATCTGCCTAGCAACGATAAAGGGGTACACATACATACACACAGACCGATGGGAGGGACTTATGCAGTACACAGGCACTATGCTAAAAGCCGGAAGGTCGAGGGTTCAAGTCCCGATGAGGTCTTCGGATTTTTTCAATTGACCTAATCCTTCCAGCCGCACTATGGCCCTGGGGTCGACTCAGCCTCTAACAGAAATGAGTACCAGGAATTAATTAAATAATTTTCCTGGGGAGTAAAACGCGCCCGGCGCGTAAGGCTGACAACCTTACCGCCATCCGTGAGCCGACTGGGACCCTCAACGTCTCACAATCCTATTGGCCTTCACGGCCTGTTACATGGATAGCTTTACTTTTTTTTTTTACATCGTTGAGATGGGCTCAGGTGCCATGCTATACATACGAAGTTTCATAAAGATTGATTCAGGCGCTCGGGGGTTAATGAGAGGGAGGTAATACACAAACGCACAGCATGAAGATCGCATAAGCCTGGTTTCGTTTTACAAAATAAAAAACGTAGGCTAACAATGCAACAGACGTGTAAATTAATGTTAAATGTAATTCTAAAGGTAGATGAAGAGTGTCAGGATGTCTTAATACAAAAGAACTCTGACCCACGAATAAATAAGTTCACATGAAAATATTATGCTCAAAACATTTAGAATCCAAATCGGAATTCGAACCCACTGCCTGCCAAACAAGCGGTCCGAGTTGGCGCTCTGCTCCTCTGGTCACTAAGTCACAGAAGTTAGCAATAATGCGCTTATGGCTCGCAGACGGCCAACTGCGGGGCAAGTCGCGCTAATTAATGACGAGGAAACCTGTAAACACAATACTGATCATCTGTCGAAAATAGGAGCGCGCTTACTTACTTTATCAACTAATTTTCTAATGTCGCTTCCTCACAAATTCTGTTCACTTCACAATCCCATCGACAAGAGTAGCTTTTGTTCCCGTATGCATTATTACTTGGCGAATACAAAATTGATTTAATGAGATAATTCTGTGGAGCACAGTCGCTGATCGAAAAAAATCATTCATACAGCCGGAAGGTTCACAGTACCCTCCAGTGGACCGACATGACACAACCTATTTAAGACCCACTTTAATATCATCGTACCCTCAGTCAGATCTCTCAAGTGACCATCCCCCCCCCCCTTAGGTTTTCAGAATACAATTTTGTACCATCTCTTACCTCCCGCTGAGAATTCAATTCTCATATCTTCTATACTGTGACGGGGCCGACAGAATAATAAAATAATAATAAAGTTGCCAGAGAAACAGTCACTGCTACGTAACAGCTGTGTAAGCACACAATAATACCAGAGCAAGGTGCGCACGCAACAATGAACTGCTGGAAGCGGTGATTCTATGCGGTCCGTGCCGTGGCTACATAACGGCACTTGCAATAAAAATCTCTCATCGTGATCCTCAAGGGGCTTGGTGCCAAGAGGAACTGATTTGCGGTAAACCGCCACAACCTGCTGCACAAACCTTCATTGACAGGAAACCTCTATAAATGTTACTTAGTGAAGTGGCAAAGCATGCACAGAGTCCATAGTGACCTGAACGCTGTGACTCGTGCTGAAACTACAATGCAACAAACGTAGCCCCTACATAGAAAGACCGATCCCTCCTTCGTTGAAGAGTGGGCCCCATTTCGAGACACTTATATGTCTAGAAGAGAATTAAAATTTTGATCATGGATCTCGAGAAGACTGAAGCTAGGAATTACTGTACTCGCGAAAGCCAGCAACAACTTACCCGATCGACCAAACACCGCGCCCAAGTGGAGGCGGGTTCGAATACCTATACCGTAGCCCTGCAAGTCGCAAGCGGTGACGAAGCGTCCCGATTTGTGGCAAACAGGTGAATGGTTCTTTCATCATGACAACGCGCCTGCCCACACAGCGCCGAGTGTGCAGCGACTTTTGGCCAAAAATGACATGACACCCTTACCTCACCCCCACACTAACCCCAGCTTGCCCCGTGCGACTTTTTTTTTATTTCCTCGCATGAAAAGCGACCTCAAGGGAAAACGTTTTGCTGATGCTGAAGACGTCAAGAAAAAACGACGAAAGCGCCAAAAGGCATCAGCAGCGATGAATTTAAAAAATGTTTTGAGCAATGGAAATAAATGTTTGGACAAGTTCATTGAATTAAATGGAGAGTGCTTTGAAGGGGATTAAAGTCTTGTTATGTAAATACAAATACAGACTTTTTTATAAACAAATTCCGGTGCCTTTGTGCAATTACCGATCCAAGCCTCTTCTACAGTCACTCGAACGCGTGACATTATGATTTCGTATTATTAACTTCCCTGTTTTATCCGGTATTCCTTTTCAATCCTATGTTATCGAACGATACTTCAACGCCGACGTTTAACCTCATCCTCCATTCTTGTAGTTCAGCTGTTGGATTATTAAAGAATCTGCTATCTAGCAACTGGAACGTGTTTACCGAGCCGTTGCCCAGAAACGGTCGCTGTTTAGAGTCACCGCTTTGCAACGGGTCTATATGCAACACTACTTCTCACAGAATTACAATTACAATCCAGTGATTGAGATTAGCTCTGTCTAAGGGGCCCAACTGAGTAGGTGTCTTCCTTTCTCACCTGAAGACGGAAACAGATCCATGTTTCCGAAACGTCGTATCCTCTATTACCTAGAATTCCGGACGATGGAAAAAGTCCACAATCCCAGTAATTCTGTGTGTCACCCACCATCGTCAGAACACGTTAGAATCTACTGTTTCTCATATAAGATGCATATGTCAGAATATGCTCCGAAGACCTATATGCCTTCTCGATTAATACTGTTGCGCTGAAAAGAATTGAGGAACATGCTAGCGACAGAATGGAAGAACATTACAGCTTTTCGAAACACCCATGCCCGCAGGCCCGTCAGAAAGGGCAGCTTATAACGATACTCTTTCCTTCCTTCTTGTTTCCCTCACACCAAAACATGTTGCTGAATATATACCCAACTCTGTTGCAAGTTGAGCAGAACGGAGGGAGGTGCAGCATATTATAAGAGGGGTTTTCCCTCCCTCGGGAATTACAATTAATTCTAAAGTTTCATATAGCTCAGAGCTAGGGCGCTTTGTGCTGCCTCTAAAATAGTTGCCCATCTGGTTTCGAAAACATTTATTCCAGGACATAAAGGAATCTCTACCTCCCTCGAAACCCGTATTATAAAAGACAAAAGTGTGGCCTAATTCCTAACACAACGTACAAGTTATCTTCCAATCCTTTCAGCAATGACAAATTTAATAATTAGCGTTCACAAAAAGAAATGTGAAAGCAAAGCTCATCTTTCACGAAAGTAATTTATTCTGTAAGACCAAGAGAGAGAGACTCCACCTCCACCCCAGCCCCCCCCCAAAAAAAAATTCTGTAAAAGTTTCAGTTGTATGCCATACGAAGCAATTAACAGTATCGTAATCTCAAATGAAACTATTGTACCGTCTAGAGCCACGTTCCCGTGGCAATGGATAAACGCGGAACAACAGAGGTACCGTTGGAAACGGTGTTTTCTGCTCGGTCCGTGTTGAGGGGTTAAGGAAAACAATTAGGGCAAACAAGTAAGTCCTGTACGGTAGTCTGAAGCAAGAAGAGTTCAGGTGGAAGACAGCCGCCGTTCGGAGAGGACTTGAGCCTGGAAGCAGAGGAAGAGCCCTTGGAAGAAGCCATTACCAGGAAAGTCTAGTAACAGACTGAGAATATTAGACCGTGTTCTCTAGTGAGTTGCAAAGTGTGGAAATCAGCTATGACCTGTGAGTGGCCAATAAATCCAATTCTCCAAAACCCCGTCTACAGTCACACATACTACCTGACATTATGCATCTGAAACAAACTATGCGTTCAGCACAAATTCTCGTTGCTTTCCGAGTTCAACAAGAGTTCGCAGAGATTAGATGCGAAACATACTGCATATTTCCAGCATGCACAACGCCAAATGGTTATACTTACTTTTCGTGTCATGGTTGCGGCACATAAACTGAAGAGAAAGAACAAACTCTGTTTCTTTAACTCGGTTAATCACAGGTTAATAACAAATACAGATGAAATGTACTATGCTATGTAGACTCGTTCCTAGGCAACGACCGCGAAACTAACAATTAGTCAATGGCTGTTACAACGCAACAGCCCGTAAACAGAGGAACGGTGTTTTCTGTGGGGTCCGCGTCGGTGGCTGCGCATGCAACAATGGATACAGAAGGAGAGGAACGGTGGCTCGTTCCTAGATGTTATAAACAAAACAGTTAGTGGGAGTTAATTAGTGAGTGCAGTGCAAGCAAGCGAAGAGTTGGTTGGTGAGTTGAAGAACTGCAGTTCATTCGTTGTGGGCTGTTGCTGTTGGAAACTCGTAGCTGATGCACGGGGATAGTTCGGGAACCCAGAGTAAGGGGAGCGTCCGCCGTTGCCAGGCAACGACTGGTGAAGACGTGGCAGATTGAGAAGACTTAGTACTTGCTGTAATGAACGGCAGAGTGTGTGAAGTAGCGAGAGCGCTATAGTTACTTGTATTTGCGATCTGTAAGTGGTCAATAAATGCAATTACCAATCCAAACCCCGTCTACAGTCGCTCATACACGTGTTTATACCTCGTACATGGCACAAACATTCATATACACATCAGCTGTGCCAAAAAAAAAGTACTCAAATCCAACAGAAAAAACAGTTTTTCGTTGGCAAATTTCGCCATATTAAGAGTATGTCATACGTATCCGTTTAATTTTAAATTACTTCATCCAAATTGACAGGGAGAGATAGCTTGTGGGATACAATGCCGTGTAACCAGTTGAAAGCCAACCGATGTTTCGGAGGAACATATCACTTCCACCTACAGAGTGGAAGGGGTAGCCAAGCAAGAAAACAGTATGAAGCGGGCATCAAGCACAGCTGAGGCCCCAAAAAACAGAATGCCTTAGTCACCACTGCTGGAACCTCAAATCCAACAATTTCAGAGTGTTGAAGAGTAAGGCAGACTCTGGACGATTTTGTGTATTAAGAGAAACAATCACTCCAGGGGACCTAATGAATACAGGGTCAGAGGCACATACGTTCCAAATAACTTTTCTACAACTCCATAACGCCACAGAGTACAGCTCTTCAGGTAATCAAGAAACCACAGCTTTTTGCAAAACCCGAAGGTTTACTGCCATATTCACAACAGCCTGGTTTCTATCCTGGGATAGGTTAATCCCGTCCAGACTCTGAAACTCTGCTTTCTAAGATCCACTTTAATAATGTACCGACTACGCTTATGTTTCCCAAGTGACCTTCCCTAACAAATTTTGTTTACATGCCTTGCCCATCTTACATTTTTGCTTTATTGACCTAACACTTAGTGAAAACTACACAATGTGATATTTTCTCGAAACTTCTGTTACGCTTTTCACTTCAGATTCTAGAGTACCTAAAAGGTGATTATATCCCACAAACCCAATACGTCGTAAGACGTAAGTTATTTAATGGAACGCAAGAAAGCATTCGTTACTGCAAACGCACAGCTCTCGCAAAAATCTCCAGGCCTGTGTGCACTAAAAGCATCCATCACACATAATGAAAATGCAGACAATGTCTGACGTCCTCCTTAAAACAGAATTTACGGTTATTTTAAGGTTGTAGTTCTATCGCTTGCCGATGACAGTGGCCGCGAGGTCTAAGGCATGAACTGTCTTCGTTTGCTCGAACGCTGGGATCGTAGGTTCGAATCCCACTCAAGGTATTGATGTCTGTATGCGTTTATTCCGTGTTCGCGTTGCTCTGTGTGTAGGTAGCGGCTTTGCAACGGGCTGATCCCAGTCCATGGAGTCCTACCGATTGCGTATAGGATTAAGAAAAAGAAACTAAAAAGGTGGCCAAGGTCCAACAAAGGGCTGCAGAGACAGACAGACAGAGAGATCTATCGATTAAAACCTATTTTAAGAGTGGATAGAAAAATATTTTGAAAGTATTGTCAAAGTGTCAAGAAGAACAAAATGAAAGAAATGGAAGGATTTCCTGCTAGCGCCTATATGACAGTAATGCCCAAGGAGTCATGCGCAACTCCATACGACCAAGGGGAAACTTTCGTAACGCTCTGTGCACTTCAATCTCCTTGCTCTTCCCACGTAATTTCCAAATTGCCGAAACTTTTCAAATTGCATTCCCCTTACCACAACCTCCGCCCCCCACCCCCCAACCTCCGCAATCAAAGTGCCGGTGCAGTGGGAGACGCAAACAGAGCTATTTACAATCACATAAATGACAATCGAGTAGTAACGCTAATAAACACATCTCGAACCCAAAATGAATTATATTGCTTCAAGGCAATTGCTGCCACCTCGTCATTTCGCGCGCCACACGTCTACCGGCTTGGCAATTTCCTGTCACGCTTTTCGATGCAACTGTAACAAGCACGAGACTTTCTCTGAGAAGTGTTTTCATTATATGGCTGTTCGAGGCAAACGTCCATTATGGTTCATTGCCGCTTTCACAAAACCCTACCTAAATCAGCCCCACCTTCCAAACCGCATGTAAGCAACATGTCAGCCGCTGTACCATATCAGTTGAAGCGGTTAACGGTTGCCCTGCATTCTAGAAGCATCTGGTTCGAATCTCCGTCGGGACACCGGTTACCTTGACCTTCGAGATGCATTTGTTTGCTTCAATTCTTGGAAACGATGTCGGTACACGGTCTTCGAAAAAAAACCGCTTTCACCTCTCCTCCCATCACGCATAAATATCCGCAACCGATACAGCGTCGTTAAATAACCATAAACCAACCAGTTCAATATTATTTCCTATCCATACAATGAAGCGAAAACTAGAATTTTATTCTCTGCCTCGGTGGTTCAACTCCTTTAATCACCTCCAACTGCGCATAAAAAGGTAAACCTGTCCCTGAGCTTCATTAATTAAGCTTTAGGCCACGGAGACATAAGAGGGAGTGGAGGCATAGCTCCATCATTCTTGTTCTCGGCATTAGATAGGGGTCAGCTTCACTCCTCGGCCGCTTTAACCCGGGGGAAAGAGCCCATGGTACCCATTGGATAGAACGATGGGTGGGCCCCAGAGCCGGTCTGGACGGTGTGGAGAAGAGAAAATGATTGTCCCTGCAGGGAATCGAACCCTGGCCGTCCAGACCGTAGCTCGTCGGTATACCGATTGAGCCATCCCAACTCATTTCCATCTACATATACAGAGCGGTGTATAAGAGTGAGATTTATGCAAGTTCGGGTTACCATAACAACCAACTGTCGCTAGGCTGGTCAATAAACTTCCCTTCTTCCGGGCAACCGGAAGTTTCATTACCGTGTTCACAACAGCCTGCCATTTCTCGACATTATGAGTCAACAGTAACTCACACGTATCTCATTTTTCTTTAAGAACCTGGTAGTCGTTCAGCTGTCCAATATACTTTTGAGATTTATTGAATCCGAAGGTTCATCTCAGTGTTCGTAACAGCCCGAGAAATAAAAACCAGTGCAAAATAAAGATCCACCTCAATATTACCTTCCCATCTTCGCAATCTGCTCCTTTCAGATTTCCCACTAAAATTCTATACGCATTTCTCACGTCCCCCATCGTATCATCCTCGATTTGATCATCCTAACAGTATCTGGCATACAGAACACACACACACACAACGAAACTCGGAAGATGATTATAATGATTTTTTATTGCAGTCAGCAAGCCACGAAATTCTATCCACTTATCTTCGAAATATCATAACGGTTGTCACTGAGCTAACCTGCTCAACTTCTAACACAGCAAAGAGGACTGTGTTTTGCTTCGGGTATGGCCAAGAGAGAACTCCGTAGCGCAAGTTCCATTAATAATGTGCGGGCGAGATAAGCGGAACAAGCCAGTTCCGTAGTGGGTACTGGTTTCTGCAGACGACAGAAAATTGATAGTCTATCATACAGTGAAACTCCACAGAGGAAATCAATCGACAGCAAAGCAAAAGGTGTAAGAAAAAAGAAAAGAAGCAAGACTTATTACATTCTATACAATTTCATCTTTTCTTGTTATGTAGCTGGGAGAACTGTAGTGCTGTATGATGTTGAAGTTGATAATGTTTATCCCTGCTCCGCTGTAAAGTCAGAGTTGGACCGATGTGAGTTCGCAGCACACAAAACTTGTAAACGAGAGAGAGAGAAGATAACTAACATCCGAAGACGGGATAGAAATTTCTTACAGTGAATGAAGCGGCTACCCTCGCCTATACACTCACCAGCACTGGCGCAATAAGAACCGGCACACCTCATAAGAAGTCTGCTACGGCTGGAGACACAAAAGAGTTCAATGCATGCAACTCGGGGTGCCACTATTGTAACTCTGCATTGAATTCGAGGACAGTGACTTCATGGAACGAGTCTTTTCCGCTCAGGAACAGGAACGGAAATGTATAAAGGTGCTGTCACTCCATGTTTTAACACATCTTAAATGACGTGTGCATATTGTCACGTGACGGGTGGTACGCGTGACGAAAATGATGGGTTCCAGTTCGGATTATTGGATTTATTAGCACCTTGGTTACAAGTTCTCTTAATCACACTTAAATACAGAGCTATCGCTGATTTATACACACTGATCCTCTTCTAATAACGCAATTAAAACATAGGAACTATAACAGTATCAATGAGTCACACACTCCAAATATTACACGTGAATAAAGCCTTCGAATCACACACTTCTAATAATTCTTCAACTACGAACTTCCCATGGCTATCGCCTATCGAGAACTGACTCGTAGCGCCGTTCTTTAAGAAAACTCATTTGTACGAACCCCACTTAAAACACCGTCTCCTCATTGTTGTGGATGCATGTTTACAGCTTCTTTGCCTGGTAATAGACTTCCTTCAGCTCAGTGCGCCCGCCTGGCGCGGACCGCATAGAAAACACCGTTTCCCTTATATTGCTGCCTGTATTGGTCTTTACAGAGCTGTTGCCTGGCAAAACGTTGATCAAATCCGTTACAATACATTAAAATAACTTCAAACTTAGGCACCGATTTGTAACGGCTGACTTATACGTCAAGATGTCGTAGGTACGTTCACGAGCTATATCTGTAAGAAATCTCTCGTCCCTAGCTCCAACGGCTCATCAGTTATCTTCCTCAAACCGGAAGCCGCCAATCTGGCTGTCACATTCTACAACAAAAGCTTATGAAACACATTACTTTTCAAATTTCCATCGTCGTAAAATTATTGTGCTTTTGGACATTATCCATCGTCGCGTTATTTAAAACACATAATGTTTCGGAGACTGGATTCTGTCTCCGTCTTCGGGTGCAACCTACTCGGGCCCAATCGACAGAGTCGGTCCATGTCTCCGGCCACTAGCACCAACAAAAATTAGGGTATATGACGGGGGTGTGGAAATAAGTCACAAATGGAAACAAAACAGATGTAATAGACATAATAGGATTAATATATGTATCACTGCATAGCAGTATAGTCCAGCTTAGTGACAGTTTAAGTAGCAGACGGGCACGTGCATGTTCAGAGGCTGGTTTCAGTAGTCAAAATTGCGACCGTGCAGAGGAGTGTACTAACGAAAAGCAGGGTTCTCTTGCGATTTCCTCTGTAGGCCAAAGGATTCAATGCAAAGGACCTTCATAAAGAAATGTTTCCTATTTACGGTGGGAAGTGTTTGCCACGAAAAGCTGTTCCCAAATGGGTCGAGAAACGTGGCAAACGTTTCGCTGATGACGGAGTTAATGGAGGTGCGAAGTGGCTGAGACATCAGTCAAAAGGCTTATATGCAGCGGGTTTCGATGAGACAAGTGTATCAATGTAAGATTTGAGGTTTTCACGGCGGTGACTATGAATAATGCCGTCTTCTGGCATGCGGCGCCGTGTAGATCCTGTGTGAAACGACGTTCTTCCGAGATGTCGGCTCACACAGAATCTACACGGCGCCACATCCCGGAAGAAGGCATTCTTCAAGTTTGTTGCTGGAGGATATATCGAGAAATAAATGGTTTCTTCCAGGTCGAATATCACACGTTTTGCGTTTTATACCCACTTCTGACCTATTTACTGAATCTACCTCGTATAAGCCAAGCACAGCAAAACCCATCTGCGAGAGTTAAGTCAAAACATTAAAAACATTTAAAGAATTCCACATACATGAGGCCTGCACTAAGTGCATGCATTATATCGTGGCTACTGATGTTAATATCTTGGAGAAATATCAGAATTGAAGTCATCTATAGAGAGACAAACTTTCTGTACAGTACCAACACAATTTTCATGCATAATCTACACTTGGCGGAGTTGTAGTTTTCTGACTTCTGCTGATATAACGCGAGTCCGTATGGGAAGGATGTCCATGCTGAGGTGACTGATCGGATGATCTACCAGAGACATGTGGACGGATTCACGTGTAATTTATATGACAAAGTCGTGTTACTATTGCCCACACTTCACAAGTTCGGGCGTCCGCCATGTTGTTAGTACAGATGACAGTAAACTACACAGTATGGCAATGAGACGGTTTCTAAAGACATAAACTCTACAGTAACTTTAATACAAACCGGTGAAGTGGTTTAAAACTTGAAACGAGGCAACCGCCGCATGATATCATCGGGGTTCGAGAACCCGTGACCAGAGGAGGGGGAAGTTAATAATGCGAAAACTTATATACAATAATAAAATAATAATAAGTAATAAACGATGAGGCTTCCTGCTGAGTTTTGAAACGATGTTACATTAGTTACCACTAAATTAAAATACGTCTATTAATACTTGATCTATGAGTTATCTAGTAACCATTGTATGGAGGGCCGCGCCACAGCTCAAGCGGTTAGTCGCTGGCTTCCCATCGCGGCGGCCCGGGTTCGATCCCGGGTCTGGTCTCAAGTGGGATTTTTGGTGGACAAAGTGGCGCTGGGGCAGGTTTTCTCCTAGTACTTCGGTTTCCCCTGCCAATCTTCATTCCACCAATTGCTCCACAATCACCCTCACCTATCATCTGGGGCTGATACAATAGGCCAGAAGTGGCCGCAGTACAAGGGACTTAGTCCTACCCCACTAGCATAAAAAACTATTGTATTGTGTGTTTAGGGGTATCACACATGAAATGTGCAGTACCTGGTGAAACATTACACTTACGACAGTAACCATGCTCCTATAAAAAGGTAAACTTGTCCTTGTGCTTGAATAATTAAGCACTACGCCATGAAAGTGTATAGGGGAGTGGATGCATAGATCCACATTTTCTTCAACTCAGCACTAGTTGGAGGTGAGTGATCAGCGCTGCTTTATCCCCACGGAAAGAGTTTCCGGTACCCATTGGATAGGAGGTTGGGCGGGAAGCAGTGCCGGTCTGGACGCTGTGGAGAAAAGGAAATTCTTGTCCCTACCGGCACTCGAACTCTGACCCCTAGGTCGTTCAGCCCGTAGCCAGTCGCTATACCGACTCCCTCCTATACAAACACAAACGTTTATTCACGTGAAACTGAATTATTTTAAGCAGAGTGGGCCCCACAATAATTACAGACGACTGTGATAAAAACACATACCGTGTTCCACTTGCTGCGAAGTAGACTGTACAGGGGACAGAAATTAATTGCGTTTTATATCGCATCACAGTTTTCGATACACTGAACTCTTGTGGCGAAATAGGAAGCCAATTTTTATCTCCTTTTATGGATGTCTCTTAATTTCGGACGGGAAAAAGGGTGCACTGAAAATTCCATAAAATATAGAGGACAAAGCGGCAAAAAATAACCTCCTAAAAATTATTTTAAAATATTTATACATTACAGAAATAATGCTGCAAAACAGGGGCAAATGAGCGACACGACACCTTTAACATATAGCCAGTAACACTCAGAGGACATTAGCTTAACGGTTATATGTGGCGTGTTCCGGAGAAGAGTGGTTAAAATTTCGGGTCGAAAACCCGGTCGCCCTGACGTTGTTGCACTTGTCCTCCCTCTCAGATGTCCTCGTGTTCATTGCCTAAGGTAACTTTTATTGCTGACAAAGTTTGATAAAGCTACAATTTTTAAGACAGATACGTCGAATTCACTTTGTTAATTTTTATTTTCAAAACATGGACTTTTGGGTTCATGCCCCTCTTTGGGAGCCCAGAAATTCAAGTAACGGATACAGGATTTGACATAACCTCCACGTCCACCTCCACCACAACATGTGAGGTGCACTATATGCCGCAGTCAGAATAAATATTGAGAAACTGTGTTTACGAAAGTCAGATCCTAATTAGCAGCATAAACATTGTAACATGCATATCCGTTGCTAGGGAACGGCTACGCCAAGAAAACTTCTTGGCCATCAACAGGCTTTCCATTGCCAGGCAACAGATCTGTAAACAACCTTCAGCTGGGTGCGTTACAACAATATCAGACGTCTATTGCTGGGCAAGGAGTAGTAAACAAGTTCTGTCAACAACAGAGGCCGTGTTTTCTATATGGTCCGTGCAAAGGCTTACAGAGGTTTATAGAATAATACCAGAAGTTCCGCAGTTGAACTGAGAGGACAGTTAAAGGCAACTGAGGGACCAGTGAGGAGTGCAGTGAAGCTGTGGGTGTAGAATACTCCAATTTTCAGGAGACGAATTAAGCTGTTACTTAAAGTTGACGTCGAGCGGCTGAGCAGTCCGTAGCTCCACAGTTCACATTTCGACTCGGTGATAGGCAATCTTCACGGAATGTTCATTACAACTTCACTCGGTCCCTCTAGGGAAGAACCGGAGTAGAACCTTCAATTAGGCCACAACCACTTCCTTACGCATCGTTTCAAATTCACCATTCAATAAGCCAACCTCACATTCATAACCTTCATAACCTATGCCGTCGAACACGCGTCGCTAAATTATCCAATAAAAAAGGTGAATTTGTTCCTGTGCTTATCTAAGCACTTGGCCATGAAGGCGTATGGGGATGGATATATAGAGCCAGCTTATCTTGAGCTTGACAGTAGTTGGAGTGGTCAGCTTCACGCCCCGACTGCTTTACCCCCAGGGAATACGACCCCAGTACCCACTGGATAGGACGCTGGGTGAGCCACAGAGCCGGTTAAGATGATATGGGTGAGTGAATATTCTTCCCCCCACCTGGAACCCAACTCCGATAAATTATCTAACAATCAAATACAATTTCTCTACTAAATTAAATCGCTGAAACGTTTCGTACTAACAAAGAGAATGGAAGAACGGAAACAAACAAATCATAAGATTTAATTTTTATAACCCAGGGCAACTTAAAGCGTGCAATTAAAAGACATGATTTACTCTGGGATTTCCACCGGAACAGAAGAATGTAAAAAGCTGCGATATGCTGCAGACAAAAGTAATTCTAACGGATCCTCCTCCTAGTTCACAGGCACAACTAACAGAGTGGGTCTTCCACTACAAATCCCTCTGACATTACTCCTACACCCGGCTACGTCAGTAATGACGTCACAACTTGTAGCTCTTTTATCAGGCGGGGTCAAGTGACGGGTCAGGCCCCTGTTACGTCCAGTCGAATGAACCGATTCCAGCCTTTGGGTTTATTTTTATACATTTAAAGAGGGCGGAACGGACATCCAACTCTTCATCGTTGAAACTAGAAAGATTATTTTTGTGTGTTGAACAAGTTAAGATGTTCTGTTTTCAAAAAACCTTGGCAAATATTTCTTCAAAGGATTTATGTACACTGCACACAAGGATATGACAACTTCAAAAAGCTGACCAGAGTTATATTAAGCGGCAGATATTAAAGTGTCATGTCTGTCTATCGGAACTGAAACGCACACGGCATTCCAGCTACAACTGAGCTTCACAGTACAGCATCTTCCTTCATGACAGACAACTAAAAAAATACTACTCGTATTAATCTCGAAGATCCATCAATGTCCTCACATAACATACCCAACTGTCCTTAGTCTTAGCCAGATTAATCCAGCCTTTTAAACTTCCCCGAATATAACAACACAGCGCGGCCCGAACAACTGGGCGACGCTGAAGAGTACTATTCACCAAGCAACGGAACCACGACGCGGTACACCCAACTTCCTTTAAAGAGAAGCAGTATGAAGGGCACGAACCAAACTGGTTCTAAATTTTAACAAAATCTTTTTAAATCACACTTGTAAATAAACTAATTATAATTAGGCAGCACCATAGCTCAAGCGGTTAGTCGCTGGCTTCCCACCGCGGTGGCCCGGGTTCAAACCCGGGTCTGGTCATGTGGGATTTGTGATAGACAAAGTGGGGCTGGGGTAGATTTTCTCCGAGTGCTTCGGTTTACCCTGCCAATCTTCATTCCACCAAGTTCTCCATCATCATAATCACCCGGGGCAGGTACAAAAGGCCAATCAGTGGCCTCCGTGCCGAGTGAACCCATTTGGACTCCCCCCCCCCCTCTATGCGAATTTAAAAAAATTATAATACTTTATAAATATTTTAATATATTCATGCACGTCGCTGTAGTTGTTAAAAGCTCAGATTTTATATTCATAACATTGTAATAATTGTGTCTGTATGTATTGATAATGACCAATCACATTCTAATAGTACACGTAGTTTCCGTTTCTATTGATATGTCCTTCTGAAGATGGTCTCTGAGACCGAAACATGTCGAGGATGAAAGATTAAAAAGGAGTAAAAAAAAAGCATTTATCAATCACACTGGACGGAGTAGATAACCTTTTATAATATTCCCCAAATAGGTTTTACATCTGAAATAATGAATGTATTACTTGTCTCCGTGGGTGATATAACCGGTCTCGATGTAAAGGCGCAGGCCGCTACACCGACTGCGCCATTCTCGGCTCTTATGCTTTAAGTAAAAGTATAAATGTTACGTATTCTTCGTTTTCACAATATCAACCCACACATCTGCACTGAACTGATACTTTCACAGTTGAGGCAACTTCAGTTACGCCGGACTACAGATTCATCAAACACAACGCTGAAAATATAACTTGAACGTATGCTGCTGCCTGTAATAGAGTGGGACACACAACACATCCTAAGGCAGAGAGGTCTAAATGTCATTGGCTAGTAAAGTCGGATTAAGTAGTGGCTTCTACATGCAAATTCACGCTTCGAGTCGTTTCTGTCTGGTATCTGTCTATAGCTCTACAAGCCTCTTCTTGGATCTTGGCCCTTTCTCAGTTTCTTAATCCTTCACATATTCGGTATGACTCCTTGGACGGAGGACTGGCCTGTCGTAAGGCCGTTACCTATAGACAGAACACAAACAAGGAATAAACACACACAGACATCCATGCCTCAAGTGGGATTCGAACCCACGATGCCAGTGTTTGAGCGAGCGAAGGCCACTGTGATCGGCTCCGACATGTATACAGGATATAATAACGACGCTGTAAGTACGCAAGCGCCGGTTGCTCCACGGAGACACTCGGAACTTTAGCGCAAAGTATGACAATATCGTTTCCTTCGGCACTCTGTCAAATCATTCAGTCTCTGCTATTCGACACTACGCACATTATGCATTTTAGGAAATGGTATTAAATAGCCCAAGGTTCAATCACGACGGAGCATTCGAGATGGCGACTCTGTGAGGAAGATAAGAACCTTACATTACAAGTAGCAGCCGGGATAGCGTAGTCGGTATAGCGACTGGCTACGGGCTGAACGACCGTGGTCGGAGTTCGAGTCCCGGAAGTGTCAAGAATTTTCTCTTCTCCACTTCGTCCAGACCGGCTCTGGAGCCCACCCAGACTCCTATCCTATGGGCACTGGGGGCTCTTTCTCCTGGGGTAAAGAGGCCGGGGTGTGAAGCTGACCACTCACCTCCAGCTACTGCCGAGGTCAAGAAAATGTGGCTCTATACATGCACTTCCCTATAGGTATTCATAGCGTAGTGCTTAATTAGTTAAGCACAGGGACATCTTTACATTTTACCTTACAGCTATGGATAGATGTGTCGGTCTAAACAAGGAGGCAGAAAAGGTGCCAGACACAAAGCATGGTGTAAGTACATTACTCTGGAACGTTTTCTCGATGCAGGAACGAATGAAAGTTCAAGCATCTCTTTCTATATATATATATATGGATTTGTGACCACTTACACATACAACGCGTAACTACGACAGCCTCATTCGTATATACATTCTTAACATCACTGTAACTGCAGCACACAGGAAGTATTCTGTCTTTACTAGTAGTTTCCTGGTAACGGATCCTAACAATGTCCTTTGTTTCCGTCCTTGCAATCTGGCGATTATGCCAGAATTGACTCATTTCTTCAACTGACTAACTCCCAGGCTGGCGGCCATCTCACACCAACCCCTTACTCTTCTCTCATTACCCTGTATTGCACTGCACTCGCTAATTGTCTTGGTTACAACATCTCGACAAGGGCTGCAAAGAAAACACCGTTCCTCTGCTGCTGTTCAATTATTTATTATTAGGAATGTATTGCCTAGCAGCAGGCGTTGTTTCGCGGTCATTGCCTAGCAACGGGTCTATACGTCACAATACTACACCATGCAGATAGCTTACGACTGACTATTTATGCGTGTTATTCGTGGTAGATGACGTTAAACGTCGGCCTCTAAGTATCATTAGATGATACGTAGGGGTGGAAAGGGAAGAAGAAGGAATCAGGGGAAGTTATTCTCTACGTTCATCTGATATTCCTCTATACAGAATACTTAGTAGAAAGTTGGTGAATTCCTTTTCAAACGTGATATGTAGTCACAGCGCCGTTCAAGAACCACTTGCATCGTGCAAACTGTTACTTCTTTTATACACCTCTGTTACCGATATGCCTTTCAGAGTACAAAGCCCCAGTGCCTCCGTCACACTGTTCTCTAAGCTCCCCAAATATAATGTTATCATGCTGATCGAAACTCGGTCTCCGTCTTGCAAGAGGAGCCTTCGCAAGAGATCTTCCAACGAAACTTCTATACTTTCTTTCCGTTCACATCTGCCTTCTGACAAAGTTCGGAATCCATATACATATTCGTGGCGGCCTTCTGTTTAATAAAGTACAGAGATAAATTAATCTGCTTCCCACACTAACTTCGTAATTTGTGCTATTCACCGTACAGCCTATAATCATAGCAAACGAAGTGGAAGACGAGAAGGGAATGTAGAACGCACAGTTGACATAAATAATTCACACAGTTTACTTGAAAATCCGGAAAGAAGAAATAATTTTGGAAATTTGGGCAACATGGAAAAAAGTAATATTAAAACAGGGACTTAAGTTGTAGGCTGGATTTATCTGGCAAATAAATGTAAAAAAGGTTAAAGCTGTCCCTGTAACACACCGTGTAGGCCCATAGGATTTTGAGACATAAAGGCTCCCATATTTTCTAGACAATCGGCTCACACATGACGGTAATGTCAGCCTTATGTGCCGGACGCCCTGCCTGTTACTCATTTATGTTAGAGGCTGAATCGACCCCAGGGCCATAGTGCGGCTGGAATGAACAAGCTACTGAAAAATCCAGTGACCTCATCGGGACTCGAACCCGCGACCTTCCGGCCTCTAGCATAGTGCCTCAACCAACTATGCTACTGCGTGCCCCCAGAGTCGTCTGCAACAAGGCAGTTTAAATGGCGATCTCCTGTAAACACGGTAATAAACATTCAGGTTCCATTCGAGGATTCTGACCAGCTGGACGACTATCAGCTGCGACAGGGTCAGTGTGTCCTATGGAATTAGCTCATAGACACTTCATGACCTCACCAACCTCAACAGGATGCTTAGCTGATTGCTCAGTTGATTTATAGTTGACTCAACTGCAACGGTTACGTATAAAATATTTGATTATAAATCATATTCAACCACAACCAAATCGAGTTTTACGTAACTTCTGAAAACGGATTGAAGCGCTGCGCAGTAGTTCACTGACGCTATAACCCAGAATATCGCACTCTTCGAAGTCACTACAGCGAGGCTTTCGTAAATGGAACTTCCTCTACATTTGCTGTATTAGTGATACTTACTAGACATGTTCGAAGTTTCGGCACAAAGTGAAAGTTATACATTCGTCACCTTGACAACTACCGTACCATGCGAAACGCACAACTTTCAAAGCACGATTATATTTAAGACTCCTATAGCATAAACAACCAAAATTTACGAAGGTGCTAAGCATTTTTAATTACTATAATCTATATATTATGTAAAAATATTTTTTATATTTAAAAAATATATTCAGATTTTAAATTGTAACTATTTGTAATAAGCTTCGTTATAAAGTTGTAATGTAGATTTATTGTCGTAAGATTTGAGGCTTTCACGGCGGTGNTTTATTGTCACTCCACAAGTACAGTATTCACCAGCAACAACGAACACCAGCTGCAAAACATGGATCCTTACTGGGACAATTAATTTTAATAATTTGGGTTACAGACCAGAAGAAACTGGCTGATGATGACCTACATCACAGGTCGAAACATGTAGTGACAAATACATGCTTATATTAAATAAGTGAGACACATACCAACATCTGTTTTTGTCTTCAGCCGAAGATATTCAGCTTTATTGTTGTGCTGATGGTCATAACCGTAAGTTACTTCAAAGCTTTCGCTACGCAAGTTTCTCATTCTCTTATTTGAAATCGTTTACACACAATAATTCTTCGTAACTCCTTGTTTCCAAAAACCTTCATCGCGCATGCTCCACTCACAGACATTGCAATAGATGTTAAGGAAAATAAGGAAGAGAAAACTGTGCAATAAACGACAGCAGAGCGAATCCTCGTAAGACGCAGAGCATTATCGAAACGCATCATGAACTACACATAGGTAGCCCGCGAATTTAAAACCCTCTTCATGAGGCAGGGAGGATATGATCCACCAGCATGTGGATTAAAGACATGCAAGAGCTAAAAGAAATTCGGCGAACTTCCGTCATAAAAATAAGATAACCCTGTAAATGGGACTGTTTACTGTTTCCTTTTGCTAGCCACGAACTTCTTTTTCGATTCGAATTCCAATATTAAATCTCTATTTGGCCACTCGTTCACAAACTGACTGGTTGGCATTCCAATATTTTTCTCTTTTTACAAACTCCGCCTGTCCTCTGCTGCTGTGCCCACCTCAAGAGGCTTCTGACAGTCAATCCCCTCCAGACAAAGGGCGAAGCCTCAAAAGTCCCGTTCATCAAAATCAATCAACAGAATTGCAACAAGTAGCTTTTAAAAACCTGGAATAGCTCTGTAAAGATTTCAGTTGTATAGATAATATGCTTTACAGACAGCTAAAATGTTGGGTTACTTGACGAACAACAGGCGAAGAGCCATAGAAGTGATGAAGGACAGAATAAGTAATGCTCGAAATATTGTGCATGGTAAATAGAAGGAAATTTCCTGGCATTCGCTTCGAGACTTGGAGGGAAAAAACGTAACAGTAAACACTGTCAGTATGAACGGGGTTCCAGACTACAAGAACGAAGTGACATCATATGCCACGCCAGACGTCTGTATGCACAGACGGACAATTTATTAATACTTTCACGTAGTATGGAGTGACTACAGACGGGGTTTGGATTGGTAATTGGATTTATTGAACACTTACAGATCGTAGCTAGAAGTAACTATAGCGATAAAGCAAAATAGACCACTGTAGGTCGCGGTGCAAGGGCCGAGAAGGCCTACCCCTCATACATTCATTCATTCATTCAACTATAGCGATATCGCTGATTCACATGCTCTACAATTCACTACGGCGTGTACGCTTTCTCAGTCTGCTGTGTATTCAACAGCCGTTGCTCGGTAACGGCTTCCAACGACGGACGTTCCCCTGATTGTCGGTTCCCTAATTAATCCCCGTGCCTCAGCCACCAGCATCTAACATCAACAGCTCACAAAGACTGAACTGCAGTTCCCTGACTAACTCATTAACTAACCAACACTTCACTCCCCTGCGCACTAACTGAACTGAACTCGGTCGGTCGCATGATATAGCTTCGGGACGGACCATATAGAAACCATCGCCTACAACAGTACTTCCACTGTTGCGCGTTGGACGCTGCCTAGCAACGGGGCTATACGCCAAAATACAATAAAAGAAACAGAAAAGGCAGAGACGATTGTCTATGCAAGCAAAGAAAACGATGTGGGTTTATTTACCGACGATGCCAGTAGTCCAAACTGCATAGCGTCGGATGATCTGATAATAACAGATGATGACTCGGAAAGGATATGCAAGTGGCACTAACAGACTGAGTAATACCAAGAAAGAACACTGGATACTCGGTATTGCGCCGAGGTTCCAACTTTCAACCAGTCGAAACGTTACTTTTTGCGCCAACTTGCTCGGGAGAACGGTCTCTTACCATGAAGCCAGTCCCAAGGCTATTTATCCTAAAGAGTCGATAATAAAACAGAACCACCGTGAAACTTTTCTAACTCAATTTCTGCACATCACGTAACTCGAGACCAGAAACTACCCCAAACCGTCCCATGTGTTATAGGTAAAGTTGTGCCTGGGTTTATCTAATTCAGCGCTACGCCATGAAGACGTATGGGGGAGTGAATGTATAGATCCACGAATTTGTTAACCCAGGCATTAGTTGGAGGTGAGTGGTCAGCTTGACGCCTTCCGCCAAGTCGGGCCACGGAGTCTCTGGCCATCGGCGGAACGGACAAAGCCTAAACAAGTAACAAATAAAAGTTATCCCTGCAGGGTTTGAGATTCCCACGGTGGGAGATATGAAGACTTCTACCTTCTGGGATATCACGCCGTGTAGTCCGTTGAAAGTCAACCGACATTCGGAAGAAGATATCGCCGCCATCTTCAGGGTCGGAGCAGGTAACAAAAAGAGCTCCGCTGGCCACCTGCTTCATGCAAGTTACTTGCTTCGCTTAATCTTCGATGATGGAGGCGACATGCTCCTCCGAAACGTCGGCTGACTTTCGATGGACTACATATTGTTATATCCCCAGAAGACGGAAATGTTCGTAAGTTACTCAGGTTACAGCAGATGTTGACACATTCCTGGCACCTCCGTAGAAAAGTTTACGTTCGTGCGTTCCGAGATCTCCCCGGGAAAGACAGTGAACTTGAAATTTCAAACACTGGTCTTCTGAGACACATCCGAGAAGAATGTTCACGAACAGCATCGATGTAATCTAATTACATGTCGATGGTAATAAAGCTTCTATTTCTTCTTGTCCAGTAACGACCCGAGAAACGTCCTATCGTTTTTTTTTTTCAAAAACCAGTTTTCCTTTCGGTATTTACATAATCTGACCGCCTCTGTGGTCTAGTGGTCAAAGTTTCTGGCTACAGATCCAGAGGTCCGGGTTCGATTCCCGGTGCCACCAGATTTTCTGAGAAGTAATGGGTCTGGAACGGGGTCCACTCAGCCTCGTGAGGATAACAAAGGAACTATTTCAAGGAAATAGCGGCTCCGGTCTAGAAAGCCGAGATTAACGGCCGTGGGGATCCGTTGCGCTGACCACGCGGCACCCTCTATCCGCAAAAGGAAGCATTAACTTCGCCGACAGGCGGCGGTCTCTCGATTGGTACAGTTCGCTTGCCGACTACAGGCCACGGAGTTTGTTTTTTGTTTATGTACATAATCTGTTTCAACGACAATCTCACGCACTGCTTACCTACTCTGGAAATTACGACAGAGTGACTGGCTGCTTATTTTTTTTATTATAATTATTATTCTTAGTGGAGTGAGACTGAGTCCATTTGGTACTGCAGCCACTACTGTCCTATTGTACCAGTTCCGAATGTCAGATGGCGGTGATTGTGAAGCAATGGGTCGAATGAAGGTTGGCAGGGGAAACCGAAGTACTCGGAGGGGAACCAAGCTCGAACCCGGGCCGCCGCCTTGAGAAGCCAGCGACTAACTGCCTGAGCTACGGCACGGCGGACAGGCTGCTTATCTCACAAACCCAGTATAGTGGGGCTCGGGATATGGGTCAACCGACATATAAAGCGTTCAAGGTCGCTCCACGGTAGCTGCCCCAACAATCTGCTGGAGCGGAACTCAGCTGAAACTGAATTAAATTACTGCTAGGCTCGAACAACAGAGGTCATTTCCACGATCTGCTGTAATCTCGGTAATTTATTCATAATGTGTTTACGCTGCAAATCTGTTGGGCCCACTCGCAGGCCGAATCTCAGAAGCGACAGGAGCGGCTCGGATTCTTCCGCTCGAGCGGTTCCACGATTTCTGCGAGGCCGTGAAATAATGTCACTGCAAAATACATGCAAAGGTATACACTTATCAAGCTCCCTCCACATTTCTGAAAAGGCCGGCTTGTATGGGAGTGTGGAATTTAATACATGTGTGTGTGTGTGTGTGTGTGTGTTTGAGCGAGCAAGGTTGGGTACACAATATGATGAAGTCACAGAGCAAAATCTGTTTATCCTGTGACGTTCAATTCAGAAATGTAACGTAATTCACGTGTTGTAGGTGGGAATTTAAAAAGTCAACGACAACGAAGTTGAAGGCACTTAAAAGGGCACGTTTTCCAGGAGACACTGTTCATTTGTAGAAATGCTCATAATATTTCACAAAGAACACAAGATTTCCATAATGTCAGAACAGATGTAACAAAATTACATTACAAGAAAATGAACAAGAAAAGCGGCGGGAAGGGATAACAAGAAGGAGAAACAGTGTCATAGAACAAATATCCTTCAGGCTGAAGAAGGTCGCAGAGGAACAATATCTGCCAGGAACTGAAACGGGTTTCTCGCAACCCTTCACACAACTACCAATAATAATATCAGTTCCCACACTGTAACTCTGTGTAACAAAGGCAAAGTTACAGACAAAGGCCGGCTACGACATATAATCTGTAGCCACCGTCCCAATGGGATCATTACTAAGATACTCTGCAAAGCAACAGCAGAGGGCAGTGTACACATCATTTGTAACCGAATATCTCCAAACCTGTGCGCCGTGACGGTCTTGGATCATTAGAACTCTCATCCCAGAAGTTCATATCCCGATAAAGATACCTATTCGCGAGTCGATATGTTGTTCCTTCGCCATGTTTCCTTATTACAAATTAATTGGTTTACATAATGACCACTAACTTTCTACTATAGCTGCAAAATTCATAACATTACCTATACCACACAAAGTCGTATAAGAGGGGGGATAGCGCAGTCAGTATAGCGACTGCGCTACGTGCTGGACGACCGAGGAGTCAGAGTTCGAGTCCCGGTTGGGGCAGGAACTGTCTCCTCTCCACAGCGTCCAGACCGGTTTTAGGGCTGGGGGTTCTTTCCCTGAGGTAAAGCGGCAGGGACGTGAGGCTGACCACTCACCTCCAACTAGTGCCTCCATGCACTGCATAATTTTCAGTTTATAACACTAAGTTACATACAATCTATATACAAATAGAAGAATTTAAACAAAATGCGCCCATGACTTCTAACTTCTGGTGGGGAATCTCAAAAAATCTTAATGCCATACGTAACCTCCTGTATGCTGACCAATATTCGCAAATTCTGACTGGGGAACAAAAAAAACATCACAGAACATTTTTTATTCTTTCTGAAAACGGGAAAGAAAACTTTGGATAAAAGGATTCTTGATCACTGAACCAGAGGGTACATTTGGTAAACGAATTATTTTTAAAACCCAACACACAACAGATACTTCAAGAAAAATAGTGAGCAATGCTACCAACTCCGCCGAAATATGTTACCAAGACCAGTTCCTTAAGACTAGTATCGTACGAGTTTCCGATACAATCATCCATACTGCAAGAAAAGGTAAAAATTGACCCTGCACTTAACTAATTAATCACTACGCCATTAAGGCGTATGGGGAAGTACATGTATGTATAGATCCACGAATTCTTCACCTGTGCACTAGCTGCAGGTGAACTGTCAGCATTACGACCCGGCAGCTTTACCCCCGAGGAAAGAGCCCCGGGTACCCATTGGATAGAAGGTTGGGTGGGCCTCAGAACCCGTCTGGACGACGTGAAGGAAAAATTCTTACCCGAATTCCGACCCCTCGACCGTCCAGTCCATAGTCAGTCGCTACATCGACTGCGCTACATTCTGCAAGATCTGATCTAAACCCTGACCGGTATTTATTCATGAGTAGAGCCGAGGATGTGGAATCTACTAACAATAAGCTGTACTCTACAAGTACAAAGGCAACAAAAATAACCCGAATTCAAGAGAAGGGCCTTGGAACATAAATATAAAAAAAAAGAGACAGTATACAAGGCCTGCAAAGGTGACAGACCAGTTTCTTCCCAAGGCCGCTAAACCCAAACTCTTCCCCTCGTGTGCATGTTTATATATAGCTTCAAAGATAACAGTAGAAAATATTCCCTTCCTTCTAAAAAAATCTCTAAAAGATCCTTTAAATTTTATTTCCCTTCTAGTGAAAAGGCTTTAGAAGTGTTCTTCACACGTAAGAACCTACAACATAAAACAAGTGTGAGAATATAGCCCTAACGACAAAAAGTCGTTACTTACACAAAAAGGAACAAAAAAGAAAAGAAACCACAGTTTCAATTCTCGTTCAATTTTTTAAAGATAATTCCAGGAACATAACAGTTTCCTGAATCTTCGGTTTCATTAAGGGTCCTATTTCTTCTTTCACTTAAAAATATTTTATTCAACATAAACTAGAATCTTTACGGAACACATGGACGTACAAGAGATGCGCACAAATCCATCGCGTGCCGACAGTGTCAACACAGAAACGTGAACGTAAGGGCATTAAGTTGCTTACAGGGGACAGGAACAGAATACATTACTTCACAGGAGAGGGAAAACATATTCTCCGAATTTATGCGCAGCATCTACATTTATACGGGGGCACGGGTAGTTGGTTGAGGCACTGTGCTACAAACCGGAAAGTCGCGGGTTCTATTTCCGATGGGGTCACTTGATATTTCAATCGACCTAATACTTCCAGCCGCACCATGGCCATGGGGTCCACTCAATCTTTAACAGAAATGAGTACCAGGAATCTTCCTGGGAATAAAGGGTGACAGGCGCGTAAGACTGACAACTTACCGCCATCTGTGAAACGATTGTATACAAAATGTGGGAGCCTCGATGTCTCACAACCCAATGGGCTTCCAGAACCTTTTACAAGGACAGCTTTACCTTTTTACGTCTACATTTATACGAGTTCATTTACACTACGTACAATTATAATATACATGAAACGCAAGTTCACTAAGAACCGAACATTATTTTACGAAACAGGTCTAAGGCCGTGCCACAGCTCAAGCGGTTAGTCGCTGGCTTCCCACCGAGGCGGCCCGGGTTCGAGCCCGGGTCTGGTCAAGTGGGATTTGTGGTGGACAAAGTGGCGCTGGGGCAGGTTTTCTCCGAGTACTTCGGTTTCCCCTGCCAATCTTCATTCCACCAAATCCTACATCATAATCACCCGGGGCAGATACAATAGGCTTCGCTCGCTTGGAAATGCCGCGTGGACCCAGCTGGACTCCACCACCAACTATGCGAAATGAGACAGGCCTATAATGTTCTTGTAATACAAATCCGAAGTCAATATAACCCATAGTGCTGCACGCTTCACAGTAACTGAATTTCTCATCCTCTTGTGAAAAGTCATGTCATTATACCTCAATTCGAGTAGCTCAACCACTGTGCAAGGTGGCTCAAACGGTAATATTTCTGACCTGTATTCGAGAGGCTACTGGTTCGAATTTCAGCGAGGACACCGACTATCCTGAGGATGTTCGTTGCTTTCCTCAAATCCTCCAGGCAAATGTTGCGACAGTGCTTTAAATCACATGATCGCCTCCTTCCACATCCTTTCCAATTCATTTTTCATCTGAGGCTACACAGTCCAGAGTTTCTAGTGTCCTTAAATAAACTATAAACAAACAAGATTTTTATCTTCTGCGATATAACGCTGTGTAGTCCGTTAAAAATCTTGGTTGAATTTCAACAGACTACACGTCCTTATGCCGGTCACGGTAGCCGAGCGGTCTAAGGCATGTACTGTCTTCGCTCGCTTGGAAACCGGGATCGTGGGTTCGAATCCCACTCACGGCATGGATGTTTAGTTTGTGTGTGTGCGTTTTTCTGTGTTTGTGTACAGGTAGAGGCCTTGCGACGAGCTGATCACCCGCCCAAGGAGTCCTACCGAATGTGTAAGATCTAGAAAAAGCGAAGTGAACGGAGAAGTTCATGGAGGTAGGCCTAGGCCCACTGGGGCTGTAGTGCCAAGGAAAACAAAATACGTCCTTATATCCCAAAGATAGAACTCTTGATAACCACAGCCGTGAGACCCTCAAATCCTACACAAACAAGCAGATAAACGGAACCAGCAACTGCAGAGTTCAAGGTACAAAACATTCCAAGAAGTTGTCACATCAATAATTCTGCACGGATATCAAAACGACATCCAAGGAATCTTTCTGGAGAATAAGTATACTGTGTACACCACGTTTTATAAATATGTCCATGGTCGAAATACGCATATAACCGATAAATAACTGCGCATAAAACTGTCATGAACAGAAAGCATTCTACGAAGGGTATTTCAGGGTCTTCCTCTTTGCTATCGGAACATGCTATTGACACAACGAATCAATACACAAGATGTCACAGAACATTTGTACCTCTCCAGTATTCAAATAATGACCATTAAGGTCGACGCACTTTTCCACCTTCTCTTTTACGTAGCGTCTGCAAAATCCTCCTTCCAGCGTCTCTTTCGTTTCCTTGTATTTCCTATCCCGTCGGCTCATTAGTATATCATATGATACGCTCTTCAAATGTAACTTCGCAGATCCTTGGTCGAATCACCACTTACTCCACGCCCCCAAGCAAAATCAACAACGACATGTTTCGGCCACACAGGGCCATCATCAGGTATATATTGTGAGATGTGAGTCCTGCGCATAGGTGGCGATTTGTTGGAGCACGTTTCCTCTGCGAGGAGTCAGCGTGTTGCCCGGAAATGCAGACAGACATTTCCTGCCCAGCGGATGGTTGGGGCTGTTCACGCGACAACAGAGGAACTATCGAAGACGTCTCCTGGGCAACGGATACAGAAGCAGGTTTCCGCTACAACGACTAGGTAAACATCTGTTCTCACAGTAACGGAAGGGTAGTTTTCGTGACAACGGAGAGAAGAACTGTTCGGCTTGGTGTCCCCTTATTCGGTACGTCAAGCAGATATAAAACAAGAGCGCATGCGTGAAGAGTAGCAGAGTCCCAACGGACTCAGACCCGAGAAAGACTGCATTGGCAAGGGCCAGTAGCATATACAAAAGGCAGACCCGTACTCTCGTCAGAGAGGGCGCCCCACTAAACAAGACCGTAAATGCCAAACAGTAATAAATATTTGGCCATGAGCCCCAGATGGAGCTCGACACCAAACTTACTGACTGACTGACCGTCAGTCGCAATGTGACTTGGACTTGGAAGAGTACCACTCTGACTTTGACTCTGACTTCAAGAGTAGCAGTATTCCCACGTGGAGGCCTTGAGACTCGTAGGAGGCGACGAAAAGCGAAGTCTCGAATCTGAGACAGTAAAATATGGTCGCGAATCCCAAGTGTTTCGAACCCGAAAATAACTGCGCTGGCGAGTGCCATCTCAAATGTAAGCGACAGACAGAGAACATGGCACCCAGATAAGGACGGTAGCTGCGAATATGTAAACTTCCATTAACACTCTACATAACGACACCAACAGCGAGCGGGCCATCAGCAGACCCACAAAATATTCTCAAAAATATTTTAACGAATGTGTTCAAATCATGCGTCACCGACACTGACCGCCACAGTCAGGCACCGTTCCACGGAATGTTTCGACGCGTCGGCGCCTGTCGGTAGCAGAGAGCCCTGCGGGTGTCGCAAGATATAACTGTCTGTGATGGTCCGATATTTGTAGGTCACTGTGAATACTCCGTTGAAGGTTCCTTCCCTGTCGGCGTTATGTATATACTTAACGGGCCATAAGCAGTAGCGTAAAGCCGACAAAGGGTGGTCCTCCAGCTTGGAGTAAGACAGGAGTTTGCACGCCGCAGAAATCAGCATCTTACTAAACGCTGCACAGAACAGTGGAACGGCATAAGCAACAGAAAATGGATAGTACATTTGGATCATGACATATATAAGTAGTCTCCTTTGGACAGGCTAACTGAAAACAGCAGCAGACAAATGAACGATGAATAAGTTAGATTTGGTGGAAGTATAAGAGGCCGATCACAGTGGCCTCCCGGTCTAAGGCATGAACTTTCTTCGCCCGCTGGAATACTGGAGTCGTGGGTTCGAATCCCACTTAAGACATGGATATCTGTGTGCATTTATTGTGTGTTTGTGTTGTTCTGTGTGTAGGCAAAGGCCTTGCAACGGGCTTATCTGCCGTCCAAAGAGTCTTACCGTCTGTGCACAGGGTCAAGAAACTGAGAAGCGGCAGAGGGCCAACAAAGGACTGTAGAGCCACACACAGACAGATAGCAGATGGGGTAAGGACGACACTGAACAGATGACTGCGCACTATCTATGGAAATGTCAACGAAAATCATGAATTACGGACAGCATTTTCCGTGAATCAGGGTAACCATATCAGCAACTAGCAGAAGAGAATCTGTTACTGATACGTTATCGTATACACTACTAAGAGGTCAGTGGTGCCATATTGTTGTTCAAAATGTGCATGCCTAAATGGAAGAGAAAAATTATGGTAGGTCAGCTTCTATGAGGAACTAGAGCATGGATGTGACCAGTTTCTTTAAGACCATGTGAAAATTTTATGATTTCAGTACAAAAGTATGTGAATGATATTGGCAAACCGACAACTGAAAACGTGTGCTTGCAATGATAACGAAGTCACAGTAAACAGTAGAATGTTCCCACATAGCAACATTCATAAATAAGGTTGAATATCTAGCAAAGGAAAGGCAACCAGAGAGAATGACAAAGACCAATCTTGTGGCTGCAAAAGTTAGGGAGAGACTATCGGTAAATAAACGAGCAAAGCAACGAATTATGCTGAGAGATTCAATCTGATGATACTAAACGAAGTGTTGGTTAAAAAACAAATTAAAATCTCGAAGAGGTTTGCATCTTTTGAAAATTTAGATGGTCCCCACATCTACAGGACTTGAGAAAGCAGACTACTACAGAGAATATTCGATTTATCTTACTGCATTACCAAAAAATGACAAATTACATGGGCAGTACCATATTCCTTCTTGTAGTTCGTGGGATGAGAACTGTTGCTACAGATACAATTAATCTTCTTCAGAAAATTGGTCTTCTCTCTACACAAAAAGCCAGCAGTTGAAGAAACATCTCTTACTATACACCTATAATCAATAACGAGACCAGGTTACTTTCTTTTTGTTCCCTAGAGGAAAGCATTCTGGAAACTAGAATCTAGAGTGGGCATGAGAAGAAAAGCACAACAAACCACTATAAATCAATTACCTCGACCACCTCCAGTATTTCACAGACTAAAGATTACAGTAAGAAACTCTGCTCGTGATGTTCCTGAATCCAAAAGAGGAATTCGGAATATGACCGGTATGACAAATAATTCTGATTCCCTGACAGTGGAGTTCTACTTCTACGCCACCTATGCTCCTTATTGCCGCAGTGACCTCATGGATCTTTGGTGTGTCACATCAGAAGTGCTACAAATTCAGTCGGAGAAAAGAGACTCTCTAGGCAATTCTAAGCACACGATCCACCCTTAACGTGTCTGCCTGTATACCACGGAGTCAGTTTACAAGGAGGAACAACGCAAAACCTCACTCACACGCCAGCCAACCAGACAGCCCATCTCACTGCATCAACCCTGATCTCGACCTCTCACCAGCCTCAAAGGAGAAGATGAGATGGTAGGAAACGCGATATGAGCTCTTCACCATAACTAGCATTCAAAATAGAGAAGCGTGTCCAAGTTGCAGGCAAAAGGACATGGCTGAATCCCCAAAAATCCCAATGACTGCACATTCCTCGTCCCACAGTACTGCAAACAGGACACTAAAGACAACAGCAAGAACAGACGGAATAGATGGTTCGGACAGGATTTCTGGAACAAGATCGAGTACAGTCTTCTAAATACAAAGAGTTACAACCAAAAAGGAGTGCCAAGATGGCGTAGTCGGCATGGCGGCTGGCTACGGGTTCGACGACCGAGGGTCGGGAGTTCAAGTCCCGGTAGAGTCAAGAATTTTCTCTTTTCCACCTCGTCCGGACCGGTTCTGGTTCTTACCCAGCCTCCTATCCAGTGGGTACCGGGCATTTTTCAACAGGTAAAGCGGCCAGGGAGTGAAGCTGACCACTCACCTCCAACTAGTGCCGTGGTCAAGAAAACATGGCTCTACATCCACTCCCAAATAAGTCTTCATGGCATGTTGTTTAATTAATTATGCAAAGGGATAAATTTATTTACTTAACACAATATATGGCCGCGCCATAGCTCAAGCGGTTAGTCGCTGGCTTCCCACTGCGGAGGCCCGGGTTCGATCCCGGGGTCTGGTCAAATGGGATTTGTGGTGAACAAAGCGGCGCTGGGGCAGGGTTTCTCCGAGTACTTCGGTTTCCCCTGCCAATCTTCATCCCACCAATTGCTCCACAATCACCCTCAAAGAGATAATAATACAATATATTTCCCTCTACAATGAAACTTATTATTGTTCACCTCCCTTCTCATATGTCTCGGACGCAGACTGTTGCATTGTATGGTAAGCCCAACTTCTCATACCACATGTGAATGCGATATCTCGTGACTTAAAAGAGAACATTTCATATAAAATAAATAAAAACTAGTTAAAATTTATTTAAAATTTCAATAGTTTGCTTGGGGTCGTCATCCATTCATGCAAACGACATGGTTTGAGGTCTCCTTGTTTGGATTTATTTGCGCAGCAGCACGGATGTTTGTGTGTTGTTGTGTACGTTAACAAGTGTGTTGGTGTAGTTACCATGTATGCCCCTTTGCAGGTTCTTCACCCTGCCTGTGTTATAGTGGTGTTTACCGTTCTGTGTATGTAGACAATTTTACCTTACCTTTATCTAACCAAAAAGGCGGCACATTTCATGTTGTCAAACATTTCACAGCGTCACCCACGCAGATCGAAATAATCGGGATTTCTGGTCCAAGCATTCAACCAAAGAACTTTAATGACAATCATATGCCCTATGCATTTAGCGACAGACATTCTTCACCAGAAGTAAAATAACATAAAATTACTAGTCAGCCGGAATAGCTCAGTCGGTATAGTGACCAGGCCACGGGCTCGAGAACCGAGGAGTCGGGATTAGATCCCCGGTAAGGGGAAGAGATTTTTATCTCTGCATAACATCCAGACCGGTTCTACGACCAACCCAATCTTTCATACGAGGGATATCGGGGGTTATCTCCTAGGGGATAAAGCGGCAGAGGTGTAAAGCTGACCACTCACCTCTACTTAGTGTCGAGGTCGGAAATGGTGGAGTTATACCTCCACTACCCCATACGTTTTCATGGTGTGGTGCATAATTGAGGTTCGTAAGGGATAACTTTACCGTCACTTTTAGTTAGCCCCGTACCCAACCATCGAGCTCGAGGACCACCCATCGTCGGATGCCCGCTACTGCTTAGTCAATATATTAACAACTACCCTACATATCTAGAGACCCGTTTCCTTCATCCACAATGTGAGAATGCGCTTTTCCGTGGCAACACGGTACCCCTTCTATTTCACCATTCAACATTATATAATTTTTTAGGTTTCCACAGCACCGGTAAACAAACAAAACACAGTGATCTCTGAAATGCGGCAGAGAAACTGCTAACTGCATGAACAGGAAAATTAAGCAGCATGTAATTATGTATGTAATGAGACGAACGAGACGAGATGCCTCGATATAGACATGAAATCTATCTGCTGTGTCGTGTTCCTGTGGCTCAAGACGTTCTTCATTTTATAGCGCCTCGTTCAAAGCTAAATGCCTTATCGGTGCAACACAACGGCTTGACACGTGTTTCTAACCTGAAGAGTGCAACAAATTAGACCGCATGGCCAATGTGATCAGCATCACTACGTAGACAAAGCTCGTTAAAACTGCGCAGGCTAAAAAGTTAACATATGCGTGGACAGAAAAAGAATAAAAAGACGCACTTTAACTGCGTGAGCCTGACTAGTGGATAGCTCCAGACAGCGTTCACCCCCTGGAGAGTCGATAGGAACTGCGAAATTTTAATTATTACGTATCTTCTAAAAGTCTCGGTGTATATTTGCTCAGTAATTATTAAGTTCACGGGGGATACAACGCACATCCAGTTAAGTTCAAGGCAGAAATAAAAAAAAAATGCTTTCGTAAAGAAGAGTTAAATCTTCTGGGATATAACGCCATGTAGACCGTTGAAAGTCAACCGACGTTTCGGAGGAACATGTCACCTCCAACTTCCGGATCGAGGAGTAAGAAACCAGCATGAGTCTGTGTTTGCTACCGGCTAGTTTCTTGCCTTGTTTATGCAACCCTGAATATGGAGACATGTTCCTCCGAAACGCCGGTTGATTTCAAACAGATTACGTGGAGTTGTATCCCAGAAGATAAGTCTAGATACTAAATACGCCTTATGTGGCGAGGGTATAAATTCATCTAGCGATATTATTTTGCATAATAGTAAGTTGTCTCTGTACTTAACTAATTAAGCACTATGGCATGAAGACGTATGGGGGACTGGATGTATAGATCCATGTTTTCTTGACCTCGACACTAGTTACAGGTGAGTGGTCACCTTAAAGCCCCTGCCGCTCACCCCCGGTGAATGTGCCCCTGGTACCTATCGGATAGGAGGTTGGGTGGGCCCTAGAGCCGGTCTGGACGACGTGGAGAAGAGAAAATTCTTGACCCTACCGGAACTCGAACTCCGACCCCTCGGTCGTGAAACTCGTAGCCAATCTCTATACCGACTGCGCTACTCAGTTACGTATTAGCTCAATTCATTTATGTTCTACTCGTATGAATAGGCTTCTACTTCGTATCAATGAAATTTTTTATAAGATACTGGTATAAAAATCGGCGCTCAATAACAAAGATATATATGTATATATAATGTTTGATGGCGACGGCTATTGTATAAATTTGGAATCAATGAAACACACTTAGATGGCCAAGACTGTAGATACTTCACAGACGGTTAATAGCCTTCGGCATTACAAAACATAATAAGCATGTACCTTCACCCATCACAGGACTTCAGTACAGAACTAATTCTAAATGTTTAAGGGCTTATAATTAGATATAATTTAAACAATTAAGATATTTTATAAAATTTCAGTAACGTACATAAAATTTCTTTTGGTATAAGTTTCCCATGAAGATGACCAAGTGAGGCCGAAACGTGTCGGGCTGAATGATTATTTAATCACTACAAAAATCTGAAAAACCTAACGGCGGTTTTGTAATGTTTTCAACACAAATATAAATAAAAGTGTTAAATAAAACGATAAACTCAACATTAAACTAGGAAATAAATACTGTTTTAATGTAATTTTCCTCTGGCATTTATGGGATGACACTGTGATTAAGATCCTATGCCAGAAAGCGAACGTGGGAAGAAAGCAGCCGAGGAGCCGTACGAAACAGGGGAAACACGTGCGAAGAGGTCACAGTGTGGATGAGCAGAATTCAACACGTACGGAGATATGACGGATGAAAGCCATTATTTCAAACGTCAGCAAATATGATTTTGTAATTCTCTGCACAACTCACGGCGCAGACAGACTTCAAGCCATTACCCTGTTTCCACACCTAAATGAGTTACGACCCAATCTGTTACGTATCATTTCTGTAACACTGTCATGCCAAACAAATCGGAGTTGTCCTAATTGCATAACCCGAGTTAAATGAACCCGCAGTCACCATGATGTGTCGTGATCTCGGGTTGCAGTAGCAATGGTCTCCAGTCTTGGAGGGGGGGGCTGCGAATACGCTGAGTGCTCAGTGGCAGACAGCCCGCTGGGTATAATTACGGCTAACCACTTCTCAGCGTGCCCGTTACGAAATATAAGAGAGCTTCCTTGCAGGTCCTTTAGCAGGGCAAGCAACGGAAGAAGAAGGGAACGACATTTAGAACACCGCAAATCTCTGCAGTGCAAGTTCACTGAAAACAGTAGCACAGCACTAAACCACTAATCCACGCCGTCCAGACCGGCTCTGAGGCCACTAGCCTCCTATCCAATGGACACCGGGGATAGAGCGGCCGGGATGTGAAGCTGACCACTCACAATCTATTGCCGATATCAAGAAAATTTGGATCTATACATCCACTCCCCCCATACACCTACATGGCGTAGTACCTAATCAGTTAGGCACAGGGACAATTTGACCTTACCTTACATATCCACCTCAAAATGTTACCAGAGCTCACAAAATAGCCACGATACACTCAGGCAAAAGACTGCTCGTTCGTGACTTTCCGGAAAACTCACGTTCATGCAACGTGTTCATGATCGTCAATTCATTGCTGTAGTAGCTCAAAAATTTCGCAATTTTGCAGCTCTTATCCCGCATTACATAACATTAACTCTTTTTTTATTGCTTTGTCCACCACAAATCCCACTTGACCAGACCCGGGATCGAAATCGGGCAGCCGCGGTGGGAAGCCAGCAACTTAACGTTAACTTACTTTTACATATACATAAATAAAAATAATCAGACCAGAGCTCGGGGCGACCCTGCATTACGAGTATACGTTTCTTACGATTCAGAACCAACACCTCACAAGGGGTAATTGGACTTGAAACCAAATACGCAATACTGAAATAATTCAAGACAAAATGGAATCCGCAGCAGGTCGAACCACAACACAGTTTACAAAGTGACGTCACATTCCGCACCACTCGCACCTATGTTTTAAAAACTAGGATGGCCTATCTCCCATTAACTTCATATATATGATGAAAAAGCATAGCATATTTCCATTTGCGTTCTTTTCAGAAAATGTGCTGGTAGTCTGAAAGGTGACAAGACAGAACTAAGACTCGAATAATTAGTTTTTCAATGGAAGGCAGAGAGGCAAGACGGTATACTGATGAATTCATTTTTTCATACAATGCTCCGATACTCTCAAATAATCGCTCAAGCAAATTTAATTAAAAACTTTTCCTCGGGGAAATTCTCCATAATCCATATGCACAGAATAAGTCCTACAACACGAACTATTCACCATTCAATTTATACGAGTGTTTCGGTCTCAAAACAATAAACAAGTCAGAAACGGAAGTAAAACAGCTGTAATGGATGTAATAGGTTTACTATGTGTATCAACAGGTAGCAGCACAGTCAAGCTTCATGACAATCTAGGTAGCAGACGCACATGCGCATGTTCAGAGGTTGCTTTCAGTAGTCAAAATGGCGACCGTGCTTGAGGAGTATACTAATGAAGAGCAGCGTTCTGTTGTGCGTTTCTTTTCTGTGGGCAGAAGGACTCAATGCAAAGGATATTCATAAAGAGATGTTTCCTGTTTACGGTGGGAAGTGTTTGTCTCGTAAAACTGCTCAGAACCGTCCGGCAAACGTTTCACTAATGACGAAGAGGTTGAAACGGAAGTGAGGAAGTGGCTGATACAACAATCAAAGAGCTTCTATGCTGCAGGTTTCGACGCATTGGTAAAGCGATGGGACAAATGTAACAGTGTTGGTGGAGGATATGTCGGGAAATTAATCTTTTTCCCAGGTCCGAATATCACATGTTTTACATTTAATATCCATCTGTGACCTGTTTACTGACGATTCCTCGTACATCGCCAATGGCTGAGCAAGTTAACATACTTTCAAAATCTGGGTAACGTAATTTCGAATATCGAAAAAAAATAATTACAATAAATATACACTGACAGGTTAGTACAGAGTCAAACCTTCAGGCTTATATTCGTGAGGCGCTGGGCACCGTCTATCCTAACTGAGGTTCTTCGTGGTTACCGCGAGTGCCTCCAGGTAAATTCCGGGGTAGCACACCGATTACTTCCTTCCAAATTCATCATGCCTGAGTCATTTCACCACAAGACGCTACATTGTCCAGACGCTGAGAGTGTCGATAAATAATCCATAAACAAGTGCAAAAAGGTAAAGCTATCCCTGTAACAGGAGTGAAGACCCATATGGTTGTGAGACGTCGAGGCTCCCACATTTTCTAGACAACCGGCTCACAGGTGGCAGCAAGCTTGCGCCGGCCGCCCTTTACCCCCGAGGAAGATTCCTGGTACTCATTTCTGTTAGAAGCTGAGTTCACCATAGGGTCATAGTGCGGCTGGAAGGTTTAGGTAAATTCAAAAATGTAATGACCTCATCGAGAATCGAAACTGCGACCTTCCGGCTTGTAGCATAGTGCCTCGACCAATTACGCTACCGCGTGGCCCCTAAACAACAGTAAACATGTAGAAACAAGAACAATTTCGGAAAACGTGTGTCGCGAAATGTACAGGTGAGACACCATGACTGAACATATGCTTTGGCTCGAAACACGGACTTGGGTCGGGTGTTGTGACACAAAGAAAAAATTTACAAAAATAATTGGAAGTGGGGGCACTAATTTACCAGAAAACGTGTTTTTGAGAACTGAACGGGACCCAATGACAGCCTCTGGAGATGAACTTGACGAATTCCGTAAATCCAGGGAACGTCTATGTCCACTAATAACAAGTTCTGAAGGAAACCTCCTTATAAAGCTGTGACCCAGTTTCACATTCCTGCTGCTATTTGCATGGAAACACCGAAGACAGCAATACAGGAGCTACCTGCAAATCAGTCAAAACAGACGGTCTGCAGAACTGAACTGAGGATCTTTCGAATTCGAAGCATTCTACCGTAACATAATAATTATAATGATAATTAAATTCCTTATTTCTTTAGGTGCTAACTGAACAGCTAAATGGCCTATTACAAAGTAACCACGAGTAAAAATATATATAAAGAAAATAATGCCATTTGTATTATATGCATAATAATTTCATAACCTAAATCAAAGTTACCTATAGAGGACAGGAAAAGGAATTCAATGAAGATTTTAACGAGTAAGGAAGTACCAGGAGTTTAATAAAATATGGCCGAAAGAAACACTTTTCGTTTTAAATATATCAAAGTACCTACAAACGACACTAGCAGCTGATGCGCACCTGATAGGACAATTTTCTGCTTGAAGAACCGAAAATGATCACAGAAAATCTCTGATATATCGAGTAGGAACTCTGTAAGATTAAGTTTCGAAGTGCGAAGGACAGAATTTAAAAACAAATTAAACTTGAATAGGAAACAGTGTATGAAGGTGATACCTCCTCTTACGTAAGGCGAGAAGGTACGAGGACCTTAGAACATCAGCATAACTGTAGCAGATATGGCGAAAGAAACCAACATAACTTTCTGTTGAATGTGGTCCAATAATAACTCAATTCAGTTCCTTATTATTTATGTGCTGAGCGAACAGTTACATGGACAGTCACACAAACAGCAAAGAGCAGATATGGTGATTACATTACAAACAATCAGACGCATACAGACAATAAGATCAGTTCAAGTGGAAAAACTGTTATTTCTGCCTTGCACAACAAAGAAAAACATAAGGACAATAAGAACAAGAAACACAGTACCAACAAACAATAACGCAGTTCTGAGAAAACAAGGAGTGACTGCAAAACATGACAGAGAGAAACTGATTCGACTTCAAACAAGAGTGTATCGAGGTCCTTACCCACCGCGTCGGCAGTATACGCGGAGCGAGCAGAAGGAAAATGTTTGATGGGAAAACACCAAACAGTGAAAAATCTCTAACAGTTTACAACGAGGAGGAGCACGATTTAAGACCACGACAATCCTGAACAAAAAAAAAAGGCATCAAGTTGATGACGAGGAGGAGCAGGATTTAAGACCACGACAATCCTGAACAAAAAAAAATGCATCAAGATGATGACGATGATACACACGGCAGCTTCTCCACCGTTCATTTCACCGATTTGTGGTTTGTTTTCTCGACATCACAGATTATTCAGTGTCGAATAGTCGTGTGACCGTATATTCTGATATGTAAAAAAGTGTTCGTGGCCTATTTAAATTATCCCAACATCCGCCTGGTGGGACTGAGAACCATAGAACAAAAATCAGTTTCTCTGCTCAGATTCGAATCTGGCAGCTCCCGACTACGAATCAGCTGTGCTACCAATTAAAATCGCCTTAAGTTATTCAATGGACAGTGCATTAAACATTCCAACGCGAACAAGTCACATATACAGGTAACACGAGACAGCGCGTTTCTGAATTCCGAACAGCACTGAGTACTCATAATTACTAGTTTTTCGGACCTCGGAAATCGCCCGGCATTCTGAAAACTAGAGGACACGTTTTGAAAACTGGATGTTTCCGTCCTCAGGTAAGTGGGGAGACATCTACTCTGGTGGGTCCCTTAGAAAGATCTAACCAGGTACAGTGATTGAGGGAAAGTCTTTTAAGGGACCCAACTGAGTAGGTGTCTCCCCCTTCACCTGAGGACGGAAACAGATCCCGTTTCGGAAACATTCTGTGGTACAATTTTTAGAATACGGGACGATGGATAAAGTCCAAACACCCAGTAATTCTGAGTGTTGTACACCATGGTCAGAAGCCTTTAGAATCCAGTTGTGGTGAGTACATTTGGCAGTAGTTAAATCGGCTTATACTAGCTTGTTTCTCGCGCGGTTCCCACAGCTCAGCTGATATCACTCGTCTGGACGTGTTTCTAGCCGCTAGGGCTGCGCCACATCCTAGAAAGCTTACCACAGAGGCTCGTTAACATTAGGCTAATTACATTTACAAAAATAAACCTGGGCATAATACGATAATTCACAGAGATCGTGGGCATTCCTCTGTTACCGAATGAAGCCTGAACACCCATTAGCAAACTGCAAAATGGCCCAGGCTTGAAAAGAGTAACAAACAGCACCGCGTTGGCGACCAATAACCATCCTCTCTTCATACGATTATAACAGCAGCATATGGGCGATTCCCAGTTCCACGTACGTCGTAATATCCTATTGTAGTCGAGGAAAACATTCCTATCACGAACGAAATAATGGATAAACATGCCAGTAGATTAGTGAACAATATAAAATCAATAGTCCTAGCAGTTCCCCTAATCAGCACTGCAAAACGGAAGGCTTAAGCAAACACTCTGAAAATAAACTCATCAGCCAATAAACTGATCAAGTTCATATTTACACCAAAATCCCGTGTTATGTACCCTACGGCTTCAGAGCGCATACCACTGGCGTTAAATCTAACTTTCCACGAAATTTATGAACAAGTAAACCGAAATTTGTGTATCTAAGAAAAGCAAATACAAAAACGTTCATTAAGCCTACTGATTTCACAGAGAATCCGAATCCCTGTGCCAGCCAGATGTAAAAATTATCTCTCAAACAGAAATCTTCAAAAATACGGTACACAGTATGAACTTTATACGCCAGACGACCTCACAGCAGACACACGTGCTGATTAGTCGCGTGTGATTTCATGAAGTTACGAGCTTTGATATTTGCTGAATATTACATGAAGGCGTACAAATCTTGGATGCAGAGATAAATATTTAACAAATCTCGAGTCTAACAACAAGAAGCCAGTGAGCAAATTCTGCGTCAGTAGGAAGACACAAGAAACGTTGTACTTCGCCACATCCTTCAAATAACAGCTTCATAATTCTGCCCTATTTCAACAGCATGAAACAAAATATGAATGGCCGAACTTTCAATTCAAGCCTTCTCATATCGCTACTCTGAAAGCATAAAACGGATGGACACGAATTTCATAACGGCTGTCTATGCTACGTAGAGCTTCAGGCGCGCCTGACAACCAAAGGAAGAAGCCAAGTAGGAAATAGTTACCGAGCGACGAGATACGCCGACATCGTGCACAATTCGTACGAGTTCCGCTGGAAAACGTCTTTGCCACGATTACTGCATAGAGAACTCGAATGGAATCGTTGTTAATCTAAATTAATTAGCTGCGAGGAAGGTAAAGACATAAAGGACATCACTTTCTATCAGGATACATGTCACATCCACCGCAAAGACATGACCCACAGTAACCGTTTACAATAGGCAAAGAACATTACACTACGAAAGAACACTGACTATGGATTCTCAACTCGTTATCACTGCACCTGCTACGCTGCTATTTGCGTCGAAACACTAATGCCACACACGTGCTGCCTTAAAAACATAAAGTTACTGTTAATGGTGTCTCCGAAACAGAACACGAAACATGACGGTCGTGTAAAACATTCCAGACTTTACAAACGTTAAGTGACATCACAGTTAAGCACGGAAATATATAATCAGATATCATATGCCCCCTGTTTTTAAAGTCTGTCCAAAACACTGTTTGTACTGTTACGATTTTAGAGTAACTACAGACGGGGGTTGGATTCGTGATCGGATCTATTGGACACTTACAGAACGTAACTACGACAGTCTCACCGGGTTACACACTACAGCTAACATAAAGTCTTCTCAGTCTCTCCTAGCAGTTGCTTTGTAGCGGCTTCTAACAACGGACGTTCACCTTACTCTGGGTTCCCGAACTTTCCCGGCAGCTACAGCAACTCTCGACTGACTCTCACAAAATGTCCTGCTTATAACCGCACAGAAAACGCCGTCACTCTGTCGTTGTTTGCAGTTGTTTCCGTACAGACATGCTGGTCTGCGAAGCTGTTAACCCGTAGTGACTGCTGCATAGCTGCTTCTTTCGCGGTCGTTGCCTAGCAATGGGTCTACATGCCATAGTATTTTATGTCAAAACGTAACTGCTTCGACCATCTTTTAAGAAAAACGACACCCAACCTTTATTAGTTCCCATCATAACCGCGTCCATTTATAGCATCCAAGAGTATTGTCTGGTTCAATCTGTGCTCGAAAGTTTCAGTTCAGACTTAAGGACGGATGTCAAGAGCATAATACACAACGAATCTTACGAACTGCGAAGAGACTGTAGCTGACGTTAAGGCACCATCCGGGGAGGGACCATGTAAACACACGAGGCATGTCAATTCCCAGTTGTGTGTGAATACAGCGCACTGACGCGTCGAGAAATCTACCTTCCTTGGAGTTCAACTCATAGATCAATTCAATGTTAATGCCATGAAGACATATGGGAGAGTCAAAGTATAGTACCATCTTTCTTGATCTCGGCACCAGATGGAGGTGACTAGTCAGCTTCACGCTCCTGCTGCTTTACCCCGGGGAAAGAGACCGCGGTACCCATTAGACAGGGAGCTGGATGGGCCCCAGAATCAGTTCGGAGCTGTTGAGAATAGGACTCGGACCGTCCAGGCCGTAACCGTCGCTATACTGACTCCTACAACCTATATATGCCTCTAGTTAACTCCTCCAGGAACGTCCAACCTTATTCCTCCCAGTCTTTTTATATAAAAAAACAAACATATGGAGAGACGTGAACATGGTGATGAAGTCGTACAACAGGTGCGTGCCCCTGCCTCTGTTAAAGGATGACACTGTCAAAACAAGTCTACAACTGCTCATATCTACAGCAGCAGTTCGCAAACGTTTTTTGCTTGGTATCCCCTGCAACAGCTCAACAATATTTAGGCCCTATGAGGGTGGGGGGCGGAAAGAAACTTGGAAAATATAAATTTTATTGTTTCAACGCGCCTATAATATTGTCAAGTGTATTAGTGATGGTGGACGGGGTTTGAATTGGGGAACAGATTTATTGAACACTCAGAAGTCATAACTACAATTATGACATTCTAACTGGTTTACACTCTCTAAAATTTACTGTAACTACAACACGCAAAATATAGTCTTCTATATCTGCTTGCTAGTCGTTGCTTGGTAACGAATCTTAGCTTGTTACCATTTCATAGCTGATCGCTGAGCTTTCTCACGAAAGAACTATCCGAATAGTCGGAAGGAAGGACCGAGTAGAAGCCACAACACCGAACAGTTCGTCTTTTAGTATCCTGTATCTGTTGCAGCGGAAGCCCCTGGTGAGCCCAAGAATCTGTTCCAGTGGAAACCCTGATTCTTGATTTCTCTCGTATCCATGGAAACATTCGTTGAATCTCCGTTGACATGAGAACGCGTTTTAGCGAACCGTTGCCTAGCAAATGGACTTATGCTTGTTCGTTGTTATTGCAGCTTTCAGGTGGTGTTTACCGAACCGCTGTCTAGCAAACGGTCATACTCGTCACAATATAAATAACAATAATATCCTGTACCTGTCATATGTACAAGATTAACAAGATTATAAGATTACAAGATTAAAATAACACCCACAGACAACAGTTTGAAACAGTTGCTGAGAAGTACAAACGAGGGCGTAGTATCCCCAAGGAGTATCGGCACCATAACCAGAGAAAGACTGCTCCAAGGCATACTCGTAGCAAAGCAGGAGCTCGCATTATTTGCTGCCAAAAAAGTCCCTACAAGAACGACAGTGAAAACAATGCTCCAAGTAACAAAGCCCCGCACTGAACACAGGACTACGAACCTGATATCCCTCTATTGTGACATGGCAAAGCATTTAACTTGCCTCTATACAAACGCGACGAGTAATTTAAATGTAAAATGTTAAGACTGTGCATCCTATTTTGTAAGACGATCACGATCTTTAAGAATGACAGTGCAATACAAAATCCCGCTTATAAGGGAAACAAAACGTAAGTCAGTTGGCAATACTGTGAATTATAATACTCGTGCTTGACATAGAATTCGTCAAGGCACACATTAAGTCAGCGTTGCTTTCTCTCATACGCTGATAACAAGAACAGTCTACACCAACTACAACTCACGTGCTTCCCACAGAATTAATGACTCGTAGTTTCCCTAAATTCTCTCAGCACTCACAAGGCTTGCTTCTTACCGAGTTGCTTAGACAAGCTGTTTCCAGCTGTGACGCAGTTCAAACGTATTATGAGCCGAAACAAATTCCATCTCATTAACTAACGAGAAGTTTTGGGAAGAACTAAATGCCTACTTTCCTTTGATACGACACGGGCCGCATAAAAAACGACGCCTCCAACAATTCTTCGTTGCCGCGGGAACGTCTTTACCGAGCTGTTACCTAGCAATGATAGGTGGATACACAAACAGACCCCACATCCATCTACCCCCCCCCACACACACACACTCGCGCGAGTCCAATAGTTCTGCGTATAATTTTTCTGCGTATTCGTTGCCACGGGATCGTCTTTACTGAGCCGTTGCCTAGCAATGATAGGAGGGATACATATACAGACACACAGACTGATGGGGAGGGACTTATGCCGTTGAGATGGGATCAGGCGCCACGACATACATACTGAGTTTCATGAAGACTGGTTCAGGCATTCTGACGTTAACGGAGAGGGGTTAACAGATATACAGACATAATGAAAATCGCATAAGCGGGCTTTACAGCTACATCCGATTTGCTGTCTTCAACTTGCAGCGTAACACCAGCGGCAATGACACGACCACAGCAATAACCAGAATAACCACTGATACATAGACGTACTTTAATTAAAACATTAAGAAAAACTTACAAATCAGTATACTGGTCGTGTGGTGTAAATGCTACGCTGTTGATAGCATTCTCATACTTCATTATAACACACACAAAGTTCTTGGAAGAACTAACTAGGTCATGAACCTCAGAAAAAAACGAAAAATTTCAGCGGGACACAGCCAATAAAGTTATCTCATGAGCCTCCTAATCAAATTCTGGGGGATACGCATACAGACACAGGAGGATATACAGCCAGACAGCAAGATAATCTCATAAGCCTTTAATTTTTTTCGAAATAAGGAAATTAAGCTAAAAATTGAACTGAGACTTATGAAAGGTAGGAACAGGTATATAAGCTGATCCCTGTGTTTAAGCAGGAGACCATACAGATGTATATGGGAATTGCAGGCTAAGCTCCATGCATTCTTAATCTCGGTACTGGATTGAGGTCAGTAGTCAGTTTCGGACTCCGGCCATTTTATCTCCGAAGCATGCAACTGTGGTATCCCGTGTGTACAGGGAACTGCTTGGGACCCACAGCCGGTCTAGAAGCGGTAGATAAGAGAAAAACTACCGGACCGCCAGTTCATAATTAAAGGGAAACTTCATCAGCTGCTGGGAAAATTTCCGCACTCTTAACTTCCCCTGCTTTTACCCGTTCTGCTGTCCCGTCCTACACGTTACCGACCAACGGGCTAGGGGCTGATGTTTAACGCCATATCCAATAACACTTAAAATTGTCAGTTGTATGCCCTCTCCTCTATATGGTATACTACGTACATCTACAATACAACAGTACAGTATAACAGAACAGACATTAGGAAACAAAAGACTGCTCGCTAATTCGTGACCTACTACATAACACATACATGCAATGTGTTAATGCTTGACAAGTGCTTGTCATGATAACCCGAAAATTCGTAACACCAAAAACAGATCTCACACTTACAAAACTACAACCCCACGGAACTGCGTCCTTCTTGAGAAGCCGCCCGTCCCTCACCTATTCAAGCATTTCCCGCCATTTTTATGGAAACCGGAGGTTCACTACATGTTCACAAGAGCCATCCACTGGTCCTTATCCTCAACCACCTCATCTTATTTATCTAACAGCCATTTTAATATTATCTTCCCACCTAAGTCTAGGTCTTCCCAGTGGCCTCTTTTCTTATGGCTTACTTACTTTTGGAGCTGAGCCCTTCTTGAGGAGCCGCAATTCTGCAGCTAATCAAGAATTTCCCAGCATTTTATGGCACCCCAAGGTTCATTACCGTGCTTACAAGAGTCTTCCACTGGTCACTATCCTGAGCCAGGTCAAGCTAGTCCACACCACTCCATCCTATCTCTCTAAGATCCATTTTAGTATTATCCACCCACCTACGTCTTGGTCTTCCTAGTGTTCTCTTTCCTTCCGGCTTTCCCAACTCTACCACATATGCATTCCTCGTCTCCCCATTCGTGCTACATGCCCTGCCCACCTCATCTTCCTTAACTTGATAAGTCTAATTATTCTTGGCGAATAGTACAAGTTATGAAGCTCATTATTATGAAGTTTTATCCAGCCTCCCGTCACTTCATCTCTCTTCGATCCAAATATTACATATAGTCCCATATATCATATGAATGTTATATAATTTAGTAGATTGACTCAAACGTGTATTCCTACGTGCTGAGGCGTGTTCTACACATATATTTAGGGTGGTGAAAACTGTAACATTATTTAAATTGGAATTTCAGGAACGGAATCGATCCAGCGCAATCCCAACAGCCAATTGATTTGTGAGCGTATCTGTAAACACCTGAATGGTCAGGCATCGTCACGAACTGACTCGTTAACACCACGCCCCGCGCCAGCAGCAGCACAAGTTCCAGAGTTTACTTAACCATAATAAGTTTCCTACGACCATCTGAAATCTTCACTGACATAAAATCAATCAAAAGGCTAATTCACATCATAGGGTGTGTCCTCAGATGACGTAAGAAATCAATGTGACGGCCGTCAAATTATTAAATGATGACCAATGATCGAAAATCCCAGAGTGCATTGGTTTTTCACCTCCCTAACGGGTTCATCCGTCACGGAATCTATTCTACGCATCCAGAAACTTTCTCTCAATAAGGAAACCACATTACAGCAGTTCCATTCTGATCACATAGTTTCAAAACTTAAGAATTTTCAAAGATCTCGCTTTTTGCTACCCAAGAACGATCACCAAATCCACACAGCACATGTTCGCCGTGGTGACGAGACGTTCGGCAACTTCTCCGACTCATGAGAGCGGCATGTAGTCTACACATAAAAATGTAGGCGTTCGTGACAGGCAATGTACTCCAGCTGTAAGAATTCTGTCTTTTGGGATGTAACGCCGTATTCCTCCGAAACGTCGGTTCACTTTCACGGGACTACACGATATCACATCTCAGGACTTTTAGTAGACACCGCTTTATGGACGTTAAATCAACATTTTCGAAGAATGCTAAATATACGAAAGTCTGCATCTACACCAGGGGTGCCAAACTGCGGTCCGTGAGAGCATTTCATCCGGTCCTCGGAGCTACTGTGAAAACCTTACTAGTATTGGTTTCCATTCCCCTTCCTATGGGTCCGCGAACTGTCCTGGGCCGCGGCTAACAGCTTCTTACAGCAACAACTCAAAATACGGGCCGAACAGAAAGCACCGTTATTCTATTGCTGTTTATGGGGCGTTGCCTAGTAACGGCCGTTTGCTAGTTGTTTATTTTATGTCCGTTGCCTAGCAACGGGCAACACATTTCCCCGCAAGCAATTATAAAGTCAATTTCGGGCGATTTTCTTAAGAGTTAACATTTATTTCAAGAGTTCTCATCCAATACTGTTTCTGAGATGGAACCCGTAATCCGCCCCTGTGGCTATAAAGCTTCCCCACTTTCCATCTACACTACAGAGCGTCAAACGGCAGGTAAGGGTAAAGTTGTCCCTGTGATCAAGTAATTAAGCACTACGCCATGAAGACGTATGAGGAAGTGGATGTACAGATCCACATATATTTGACCTCTGCGCTAGTTGGAGGTGAGCTTCACGCGCCGGCAGCATTACCCCCGGTATCCATTGGACAGGAGGTTGAGTGGGCCCCACAACCGATCTGGATGACGTGGAGAATAGAAAATTATTGACACTAGCTGGACTCGAGCTCCGACCCCTCGGTCGTCCAGCCCTTAGCCATCCCGGCTCATGTGTTACATAAGCTTCCGTAATATTAACTTCCCCAGCTTTCTACCACATTCCTTTCGGGCCTTATTTGTTATCGAATAATACGTCGAGGCCGACGTTTAACGCCATCTCCCATGAATAACATGCACAAACATTCAACTTACACAGTCTCGTTTATATACCTGTACTATACTACTACGCTTCGTATAATACACGCGAAAACATTGTCAATACTCACAGAACAGATATGATAAAATGGAATGAAAACCCGTTCATTCGTTTCTGGCCTGCTACATAACGTAGTACGTTCATGCAATGTGTTCACACTCGATGGGTCACTGGTATAAGCTCGAACTGCGCAATTATAATGACAACTTTATAAGCTGGCTGTACGCCACATGGCCCCGAGCAACTACATTAATTACAGAGTTCCAAAGAAATTTCATCGAAATAACTGCCTGCATTGTTTACGGGCCTTCTTAATTCTCCCGGGCGGTTTTCAAGAAACCATAACTTCTAACTAGTAACACATTATATATTATTAATATTAATTACGAAGCTGATAAAGCGGCAGCGCCATAGCTCGAGAGGTTAGTCGCTGGCTTCCCA
>NW_019744133.1:764179-811735 GCF_002891405.2 Cryptotermes secundus
AATAAGTTCCCCATTGTACAAATAAAGCAAAGCACAAATTTTACAGTAGTAGTAGTAGTAGTAGTAGTAGTAGTAGTAGTAGTAGTAGTAGTAGTAGTAGTAGTAGTAGCAGCAGCAGTAGTAGCAGCAGTAGTAGTAGATCAGTAATAGTAGCAGCAGATTAAAAGTGGATGCTGGTTACTAGACATGAGCAAATGAGGGCAAAGCAGAAGCTTCCAGCACGATTCACATACTCAACTAACCAATTAGCGCAGAAACAATACCCCACTGGCACACAAGACAAGCAAATTAATGTCCAGATCTAATAAACGGGTACAGGGATGACCAATGCACAGACTAACATGGTAAGAAACTACTCAACAGACTTCCTGTGCGTAGCGTACCAGGATTCTCGGGGAGGCGGTGGACACCTGTCTGCCTGCCTACCCGTGGAGCACTGGGACGGATTATTCTGATTAAAAATGTTATCTCACGAACTCTTACTGTAATAGAAAATAATACTTAGGGACAATTTGTCAATGAGGACCGCCACTTGTCATAAAAGGCTTACTAAACACTGAGCAAATGATCGGTTAAATATAAACTAAACTGACATAAAAAATACTTATATAAAAGTTGTAAAATTTAATTGTACTAGTGGAATACCAATTGAAAAGCTGAAGGGAAAAATTTTCAATTTCTTTATTTACGTGCTTACTCAACAGACCAAAGGCCAATTACAAAGTATGATAAAGAAAAATGAAGGTAAAGCTATCCCTGTTCTTAATTATTTAATTAAGCAGTATGCCACGAAGACATATGGGGAAACAGAGGCACAGCTCCACCACTCTTAGTCTGGGAACTATACAGAAGTGAATGGCTGGCTTTACGATCATGCCGCTTCACCCCAACAAACAAAACAAATACATACACACAAACAAAAGACAAAAGAAGGCATCTTGTAACATTCAGATAATAGCAATTGAATTTGCAGTGACGCCAACATATGCGGTACGAAAACATATATACACGTATATATATTCTCCCCGAACATAATTAACAACATAATAATAGTAACAATAATAACCCGAAAATCAGTTTCACCTAACTACAATGAACGAAACAGGTCTTGGATTTCGCTAGGACTGACTGTATGACCGTCTGCTGATTAGTCTAGCATACAAACCCGTGTGTCTGACAGTGTCTTATTTCTGTGTTATAAATTTACGTTACATAATTACGACATTGAAAGCATCAGGCATGTACAGCATTAATGAAGTCTGAAGAGTATGAAAGTAAGCTTTATGAGTTCTGCACGTAACTCTCCGTTAGAACTTTCAAATTCATAATAGCATATTTCAACAATTTTTATGAGGCAGCAATTGTTGAAATCTTTACAATCAACATAAACTCTATCATTTCCGCAGTAAGTATGCAATATTAAACCGACAAGAATACGAATGCTAAGAAAAGCGTCAAACCACAGGGGCCCACACTTCTCAGCACAACACCCTAGATACTAGACGAGCAAGGTATTGATTCCTCTCGGTGAAATGTTTCCTAACAGAAACACTGTCCCGTAATATTCTTTTTCATAAATTACCGTTAGCGAGTGCAGAATTACTCAAACATCAGAATAACTTGAAACCTGATGTGTATAACGATGGGGGAAGGAAATAGGAGGATAATGAACTTGTTAGCAAATGTACGAAACCAACTTCTGGGTAACAGTCAATTATGGTAACACAATACAGACTAGCAACGCCCATACGCGAAGGGTGTGGGTATGGCCACCAGCTTACAGTCATAATAAACACAATTATGATATGTAATGTATGAATGTGACACTCATAACATTTCCCCCGCCCCAAAGAAAAATATAAAATTAGCGTTAGCAACGCCATATCTTACCAACCTCTGCGGTTAGTACTCGTAAAGTAATTGTAATAGTGAAGAGGAAACGTCTGGCGTTATAAGTTGAGAATAATTATGAGTGTATAATAATATTATATTATTATTATTATAATAAGTATGAGTGTAAAGTGACTGTTCAATAAATACTCGTTCAAATCCGAGAACCCGCACAAATGTCTTGTCCCGTTGTCTAGCAAACACGAGACAATATATTTTTACAAATCATCTCTTAAGACTGAAATGCGTCCAATATATAAAAATTCAACTCGTACCTCACAGGAAAAATGTTGAATGTCTCCTATAAAAAAGAGACCGGTTAATGCTGTTCAGGGAATTAATCGCTGTTAAATGTGAGAACAATATGCAACATGGAAATATACTGTGAGTAGACTGGAGAAATTTTGTACGTTAAGGCAAGTGGCACCTACAGTAACCACTGTGTTCAACAGATGGTAGGATACTTTATTAATGTTGGTACGGGATGGTTAACTTTAAAAAATTTACATCAATGACAAGTTACGAGAAAATTTAATGCAAAGGTTTAAAAATAGTTCCCTCTTTAAGACACGAACGTTATGCTACTTGAAGCAGTAAGTACTCACCGGCTATTATGCGTTGCCCGTACGTATTTCTGAAGTATGAATGGCCATCATTTACCTCAATATTGATTTATATCGGAAAGAATTTCAAAAGAGAAATAAAGGCTGCCAAGTCTTTAGTTGGGTGTGTAAATTATTAAACTACATCTAACTCGTCTTGAGAAGAACCATTAGCAAACTGAATATAACCACTTCTATCATGTTCATGAACTCCGCTCGTAGCTTCAAAGCATTCCAGGACAGGAAATAGTGACGGGTAAAGGTACCTTACACAAACCGGACTAGAAACTCCACCCCCTTTCCTCGCCTCACCGCAAGGTATTCAAGCAAAATTCGATAAACAAATGAACTGGTTCTGTGCGCAACGAACCCTCCACCACAATCATTACTGCTACTAGAAGTCCCGCTGTAACGAGTGTTCCCGGGAAAGGATTTCGAAATATATTCTGGCAACTAATGATACCTAAGCCTGAATAACAAGCAAGCTTGGTTATGTCTCGGCAAGGCGTAACTTGACTTGCAGGGACGATATTTCCAATACATGAATGTGATAAACATATGGTCGTCATGTAGCGGCCATCCGACGGGCTAATCCCCCGTCCAAGGAGTCCTACCGACTGTGTAAAAAGATTAAAAGAGCAGCGTGAGGCAAGCAGTAAGTTTGTTGCTCGCTTTTCCCTTCGGACGCGAAGAGAAAAGCGATATATTCGTCCGAGACACCAGCTGACCCATCGGACTACACGGCGTTATATCACAGAAGACATAAAACTTCGATTTCATACTTCTCGAGGCTGCCATATTTGTGACAAGAATCACACACTGTAAACATAATAGACAAGTGAACATTAGAGAAGTTCACGACAACACACGTATGAAAACAACTCCCGAGTACACTATAAATAAAACACGGAAGAGCTACTTGTTCCATTCGGTACATGGCCGCCGTGAATGTACCTCAAAGCAGGCCACATGCACTCAAACCACACTGCCTACCAACCTATGTCTCTACAGTCCTTTGTTGGAAATTGGACGCTTTTTCAGTTTATTAAGCCTATACACAGTCGGTAGGATTCCTTGGACCGGGGATCAGTACGTCGCAAGGCCGCTACCTACACACAGAACAACATAAACACAGAATAAACACATACAGACATCCATACCTCAGGTGGGATTCGAACCCACGAGCCCAGCGTTCAAGTGGGCGAAGACAGTTCATGCCTTAGACCGCGCGGCCACTGTGATCGGCACTCAAACGACGCTAATTGCTAATTACTAACTGCCAAGTCATTAAGGCATGTTCACAGGTCTTACACCATGCAGTGTTCATAAAGGATGTCAAAGGTTTAATTTTTAATCACTCACGGAACGTTTAGGGTACGGTTGGGAAGCCAAACCACTTGACGGATTAACATAAAAAGTGTTACGAAAACCTATAACGTGTAATGTGAGCGCCATGGAAGATTCTGAAATTGTCAAACCGATATTTAGCCTCCTACCACCCATCTCCAAAAGAAAAACAATCCACTGGCGCGGGCCAGGTGATCTCGGGGGCCGTCGCCGCACCTCCGACCTTGTTGCAATGGCAACCCTGTGGCTGTCCCTTTCGTGTTCAGATGATACAACCGGGGTTTTCGCTCCGCATATCCGCAAATTGTGCTGATACATTCGTTCTGACGACTGAAATGATGCCTCATCGCTGAATAAGTTTTGCGAAACTGTACTCTGTAGCTCTATATAGCTACCAATAATAAAAGATTAGAATTAAGATCATTTATCGACACTGTTTTTTTACAGATCAATACGTTTTAAAATAAATGACCGTGTACAGAATACACAATTCCCACACAGGAGGTCGATGAAAGAAAATAAGTTTACTTGAAAAGCCTATTATTTGTGTCATTAATATTGTAACGTGTTTATGCCACTGAAGACGCCGTTTGTATTGTTAATTGGTTTATTTAACAACCTACAAGTCTTGGCTTGTAAAGTGTACAGGTAGGAGGCCTATACGGTTGCGAGACGCCGAGGAGCCTTATACACCGACAGCCCTCTATCCCCAGGAAAACTCCTGGTACTCATTTCTGTTAAGAGGTTGAGTCGAAGGATTAGGCTGGAAGGATTAGGTCAATTTAAAAATCCAATGACCTCATCGGGACTCGAACCTGCGACCTTCCGGCTTGTAGCATAGTGCCTCAACCAACTACGCCACCACGTACCCCCCCCCATTAAATACCTTCAACAAAATACTCTACATGTGGCGAGATTAAAAGAACTATTTTTAAGTCTTCAATATCGATGCTGCACAGCGTCGGTCAAGGGTGTTGCTTCCGGTTTTTCAATAAAATGTCGCCAAAATTCGTTTCCTAACAGTGTCACTGACTTTATATCCCGGTTGTCTATCGTACGACTAGAAACAAGGCCCAAAACTGAGTTACGTAATATTGGTAGAAAACGGGTTCAAAGCCCACATGGTTCAGTCTGCATAGTAACTAGCCTTCAGGCTGGACGGCCCAAGAATTAAGGTTCGATTTTCGGCACGAACAGAGATATTTTTCTTCAGCATTTCGTCCAGACATACTCTGGACCTCACCAAGCTAAAGAATAAAGCTGACAACACAACTGCATGTGGTGCCCAGATTAAGAATCCGTGGGGCTATACCTCCATTCCACCATACGCCTAATGAAGTGGCGCTTAATTACGAACGTAGACAACTTTGCCTTTTATGGAACAAGTACAGGACTGTGTCTAAATCATAAGCCTATACACTTGGTCGTCGACTTATGACCACAAAAAAAATAAATAAATAAAAGATGATTAAAATGTAAAAGTTTTTAAAAATAAATTAGATTACAAAAAGATTAGAAAGGTTAAAAAATATTGTTAATAAATATATGGCCGACATACGACCAGATCGACTTAGGACCTGTCAGTCAGAACCGAAGTGTATATCATTTGCAAACCCATGAAACTGTTTCGTTAGAAAAGAAAAGTTGTGATCCATGGACATATTCACATAGCAGTGACATACACAAGATGAAACAAAATGAATTCAGTACTGACACAAAAGCCACCAACAATTAAAACTGGCAAGATCAGAAACAATTTCTATCAAACTACACTATTTCCAAAAAGTGATAATATTAACTGAATGAGTCAGAATTTGCATGTGCAGGCAGTAAACCTCGTTTTACACAGAACACTCATACCAACAAAGACTGTGCACTCTGCATCATAAACGAGACTTTTTATCAACAGAACGTTCATATGTCTGGTCAATGTTTCATTTCTTATGGTGACGAAATAAAGTTATGTGAGATGGATGGCACAAGTGGCAAGCATGGAAGAGATGAGAAACACATACAGAATTGGTAGGAAAACCTGAGGGGAGGCAATAACTTTAGAGAAGTAAGTGCTGGTGAGAGAAGAATATTAAAATGGATCCCAAAATAAGATGTGAGGATGTCGATTTGATTCATCTGGCTTATGGTCCAGTGACCCAGGGACCTTTTGTCATGAGTGTAATGAATCTTCATGTTCCATAAAAGATAGAAATTTTTGACTAGTTGAATGCCTGTTGATTTCTCATGGAGTTAGTTAGTGAGTTAGTTACTTGGTCAGTTAATACAAGCCCACAACATGGCTGCTTTTCCTTCTGAATATCAGAGCACACAGTAGCTAAGACTTTTAAATAAGGAATACCGTTCAATAAATTAAAAAAGTATACCTCTTCAATTAAGAAGTAGGGCCAGAAATGAGGATCTGAAGTGCACCCAATAACACATTGAAATGCTTGCACATCACAGTAACAGATGTGGCTACTTGCAAGATTATCAGTCAATTCCAAATTGTTCTAATAGTGGTGTATGAAACTCAGGATTACTGAGTTTTTGGACCCTGTCCTTCATCTGGTACTCTATAGAACACAATGACTGGACTCTGTCCTTCATCTGGTACTATGAAGAACACAATGATTGGACTCTGTCCTTCCTCTGTACTCTTAAGAACATAACAATTGGACTCTGTCCTTCATTTGGTACTCTAAAGAACACAACGATTTGTAAACTGTATCTGTTTCCAACATCAGGTGAAATGGTGGGAGGCACTAACTCCACCAGAACCATTACACCAGCCAGTCCAAGCACATACATAATATGTTCCTACACAACCCTCATGACTAAGAAATTATTGTTCTCCTGGCTTACATGAAAAACTGTAATTATATGCTCATTATTTCCGGTTTACTCCACCTCCTAAAATAACATACACTGTCTCCCATGGCCGAAATTCCTCCCTCCCTCTCTTCATATTTTCCTTCTTGTTGCCATGGCCAACTGAATGTCCCTCAGCATACTTGTGGTCATCAAACTAAGACTCCTACAACTGTTACACTGTTGAGGCTTGTCAAGCCACAAAATGAACACAATGAGAGTTTGGTAACAACCTGTATAACAACACGATACTCCTGTCCTCGTTTCAATTCATGTGTATGCTTAACCTTGTCTTCCCTTCCCACACTTGGCCATCAACAAGTCAAAGATGATCCTGATCCAGTATTTTCTGTGTCCAAAACAATAATATAAAGTCCATGCATTCTTTTATCTCATGGCAAATGATGGCACTATATCAAACAATGAGGTTATAAGAAGTTTCCAGAAGTTCCAAAATTATGACAAAAGCATTCATGGCATTTCATTTTAATGAACTGAGGAAAATCATGTAATATATCAGATAGAATACTGCACACTGAAACCACGATCTGAGCTGACAACTGAAGAACACAAAGGCGTGGTAGCCACTACACAGCACTACACACACCCAGTCATTCCCTTTGCAGCCGGCATTAAATGTATGTCTAAGCAATGACAAAATTACTGAAAGGATAATAATTCTGTACCATTACAGACAATACACTTTGATATACTTAACTTTAACTGTACATAAATACAGCCAACATACAGAAATTAATAACTATGAGGTTCATACATAAAGCAAAACAAAAACAATCTACGGCAATTTGAAAATTGTACTTTGAATTCCAAAATTATGTATTTAATACCAATAATACTTGTTTAAAACACATGATGGCTTTTGTTACCAAATTCTTTACTGTAATTTACTAACTGTCAATGTCTTTGTGCCATAATTATGCTTCTGGCTCTACTCCCATTCTTAACACTGTGACAGATATGCTTGTACTGTTTGTTTTCACACCCGTAGTGATGAAGATGAAAACTGATGTGAACTTCCAAACAAAATTTTAAAAAACTTATGGTCTTAATATTTTAATTACATTTCTTTGTATTATACCTCATCAGATGGAAATTCAAGATACAATGTACAAAGAGCAGGTGACCAAAACAAAATGAATGGCGACATCCCTACCTGAACAGAAGAAAGCCCAAACCAGTGACAGCTGCACGCCTTACATCATCATTAACATCCGACACCTAAAAAATAATTCTGTATTGCAGCATCCTGTTCTGTTTTAGTTTCAATAGCAGCAGTGCAGACATAATTTTTAAGCAGCAATAATGTGATGTTTGTGTCTGCGTGATTATATTAATCACACCCAATATTACCACTAAACACTTGCTGATACTAAGATATCCTCAAGAGTTCTATCTTCTGGGTCAAAGAGTTTGCTCACTCTTCAACCCTGAAGATGGAGGTGATAAGTTTCCCCAAAATACTGGCTTCCTTTGATTGGACTACGTGGCATTATATCCCAGAAGATAAGAATTCTTCAAATTCAAACAAGATATTGTGTGCAAGATTTGATGTTTTCACGGCAGTGACTATGATGAAAGCAGTCTTCTGGGATGTGGCACTGTTAGCACTTTCTCATGCTGGTTCCTCTCTCACGGATTTTCTTCTTTTTTCTTCTACCCTGAAGATCGGGACAATACGTTCCTCCGAAACGTTGGTTAACACAATATCTACATGGCGCCACATCCCATAAAACTGCTTTCTTCAAGACTTTCTTTTCCAAAACTCTGTTTGACAATCATCAGATACACTTATTTGATGCATAAGCTGGAATATTACAATAAAGTGATGTTTTGAGGGACCAGACTGGAAACCAAACACAAGTACATTTCAAAGGATTGGTTCATGATCATTTTAAGAATGATACTGAGTAGCAAAACACCAGCATCAATTCCACAGGACACATGTATTTGCAAGGGCAGCCTGTCATACCATGAACTGACTCATGTCAGATGGGCATCACAAAAAGTTTCACTGTGAGGACACTAAAATATTTCTGTATGTACCTCTACAGACAAGAGCTCCACCTGCGCACTGACCACTCCGCACTAGCATAGTTCATAAGATTTAAGAACCTTGAAGGACGAACTGCCTGCTGGATTCAGCACCTACTATAATAGAACTTCAATTCCAAGCACCATCAAGGCCAAAAACACAATGCTGATGCCCTTTCACGATGACCATGCCAAGAGGAGTGTACTCACTCTCGCAAATTCGAGGCACAGGCAGATGTCAAGCAGATATGTCAATCAGATACGAGCTACTGCAGCTGTAGCCGCATGCTCAGAGAACAGAACTGAAAGGTCTGGACTGAGACTGAGGTCTTCCACGTTTCTTTCATGGTCTTCAGAAAAATGCTGGAACAGTACCTCAATTAGGTCATGACCCTTGTTTCAAACACTGTACAATTCATTATGCACCAGTCGTCATACAATTTGACGCTATGCAGTCTGAAATACTGACAGCATAATAAAATAAAACACAAAAATAAACTTCCCTGTTACAAATTAACTTTGTACCATACAAAGTGTCAGAACAGAACAACAAGATTGGAAACACTTACGGCAACATGGAGCAGTTTGCGGATTGCCTGGTTGTTCCCAGTGCCACAGTAAGCCACGGCAAGTGTATACATGCCGGAGCGACGTAGGATGGGATCCTTATCTTGGCAGAGACTAGTGATGAGAGGGTCAGCCTCTTCAAGACGACCATACATAGTCAGTGCAATGCCTACTGCCAGACCTCGTAAAATTTTCTCATGCTGAGTCTCTTGAGCATACTGCAACAAAGACATATAAACACAATGAACAATTCCTAAATGATGACTAGCACAACACAAAGAAAATGCATTACATGTCCATGTAGAGACATAAAGCTTGTCCACCATTGAAAAAACACAACTGCACCTAGCTGTTCATAAATGCATATATACATACTAATTTTAAACACTGCCGTTCATAATAAATCTTTTAGGGTTGTTAAAAATAATCAGTATTTCAGGGACCATCTTTGTCCTCATTATCAGGGTCTGACTGACATCAGGATTCTGAATGCCCCAGAAAATTAATTCAAATCACAATTACCATTTACCCTGATGCAGTCTGATACAATCACATTTTCTAACAAAAAAACAAAATCTGTGGCCCGTAGTGTGCAAGCAAACTATACCGACCGAGCAACCGCCACTCATCGGCGAAGTTAGTACCAAATTTTGTGGACAGAGGGAGTCACATGGTCAGCGCAACAGATCTCCACAGCCATTAATCTCGGTTTTCTAGACTGGGGCCGCTATTTCCTTGAGATAGCTCCTCAATTATTCTCACGAGGCTGAGTGGACCCCGTTCCACACCCATTACTTCTGAGAAAATCTGGTAGCGCCGGGAATTGAAACCGGGACCTCTGATCTGTAGTGAGGAACTCTGACCACTAGAGCACAGAGGCAGTCAATAACATTTTCTTACTGATCTTAATGGGTGTTACAGTTTAAAATTTCTAATGGAAGAGGACATCATAGCTGACATACATAACGAAATTTGCCAAAAAGTCTGAATACTCTAACATGTTAGCAACTAATTAACTAACATCATGGACCTGAGCCCTTCTTGAGAAGCTGCCAGTTATGCAGCTATTCAAGAACCTTCCAACATCTTATGGAATCCAAAATTTCATTACCATGTTCACAAGAGCCCTCCACTGGTCCCTATCCTGAGCCAGATCAATCCAGTCCATACCACCCCAACCTATTTCTCTAAGATCCATTTTAATATTATCCACCCACCTATATCTTAGTCTTCCTAGTGGTCTCTTTCCTTCTGGCTTTCCCACCAATGTCCTACATGCATTTTGCTTCGCCCTATTCGTCCTACATGTCCTACCTATCTCATCCTCCTTGACTTGGTGATCCTACTTACACTGATTATACCTCCCATCACTTCATCTCTCTTCAGTCCAAATATTCTCCTCAACACCTTGTTCTCAAACACCCTCAGTCTATATTCCTCCTTTAATGTCAGAGACCAAGTTTCACACCCATACAGAATCACGGGCAAAATTATGGTTTTGTATGTTCTAATTTTTATGTTTTTAGACAGCAGACGAGATGCCAAAAGGTTCTTGACTGAATGGCGGCAAGGATTATCGAATTCGATCTTCTCTTAATTTCCACCTGAATAAAATTTTGATCTGTTACTGTCATTCATAAATATCTGAACTGTGCCACATTATTCTGGGATCTGTTAACTGTCTTTATGTCGTGTTAGTGCCTGATTTAAATTAGTGTGCAAATGTTCTGTAACATGATGATGGTTATTTATCATGCACAAACCTCATCAATGAACCAATGTAAATGTTATGTTTGCATCATAGGTGGGTGGGAAGATGTAAGAAAGGGAGGGGCCTGTAAGAGATCAGCAGACATAAATGTGCCACAAGCAGCCAAACAGGGGGGATAAAGTGTAAACAAAAACTCAGGTAGTTACATTAATATATAGCTGCAACATTTTAGTGCTAATAAAACTATGCAGGTCACTGATATTAGGCTCCAAAACATGACGTTAAATCCATTTCTATTCTCACAACAACTCAAAAGAAATTTCTATCTACATATTGAGAGACAAAGCATTCACATGAAATGTGAAACACCTTACACAGCTAATGACGTCAGAAATTCAGTATGCAATTAAGTGTTTTCATCTTAATATTAATACTGCACTATTCAGATGAGTATATATTGTTCTTACTGTTGTTAATCTGTTACCACTGTTGAAGAGTTCTATCTTCTGGGATGTAACACTACGTAGTAGTCAGCTGAAAGTCAGGGAATATGTTGCCGCAATTTTCAGGGTGAATAAGCCAAGAAAGAAACTATATGAAGCTGGTTGCAAACCTGGTATTGTTGCATGGTTTATTCTTCAGCCCTGAAGATGGAGGCGACACTTTCCTCCGAAATAGCAGTTAATTTTTAATGGACTACAAGGCATTATTTCCCAGAGGACAGAACTCTTCATAACCATTGCTGTAAGAACCTAAAATCCTACATGTTATTACTGTTGTTATTAAATATATCTGTATTTCAATCATATTTTTTACTGTTATTAATATTATCATTTCCATCGATGTCAAAAGGAGCCTGGCTTGCTGCTGCCAGTGCAATCCTATAAAGAGCTTCACACACGCACACGCATTCCTACTCCATCTCCAGCCTCCTCTTGTTCCCTCCCTGCTCACAAGATGCCAATTCCGTGAGTGAGCTGTCAGGAAAAGTCAATTCAAAGAAACAGACAAGACAATGGACCCTTAGAATCCCACAATACAGAAATAAACCTGACATGAGCAAACTGAAACCTGACAAATGTAATGGAAGGTAACACATCTGGAGGTGAAACATGTTCCTTTCCAACATAAAGTTTAATGTAGATTCAGTATACTCATACAAGCATTTCTAAATTTTATATTAGTAACTTGAAAGGATGACATGAAGTCAGTTTAATTTTTAATGGAACAGTCTGATCTTTTCTTAAGTCAATATATCCTTTTAAATCAGAGTGGTTCCTATACCCACCCACTTAAAAAAAAAAAACCTCTAAATGTTGCCTACAGATATTATTTATGAATTTTGCCTCCTCTGAGTAAACAGCTCTTTGTAATGGAGATACTCTATTCTGTAATGTAAGAATCAAACCTTTAATAATTATTTTGATGAGTTTCATGCTTCACAGGTTTAAAAAATAAAACACTATAGCTTTATATGTAATGCTGTGTTCCCTTAAAAATTCAAGTGGTAAGACTATGTCAATGGAGAAAACAGTATCTATACAGAAAGCAGTCTTCTGGGATTTGGCACCGTGTATATGTGCTGTTAACCGACGTTTCGCAGGAACGTATCGCCTCCATCTTCAGGGTAGAAGAAAAAATATATAAGAAATCTGCAAGCTAAGAGACCGTGAGAACTGGCAAAAGCAGACTGTGTTACTGGTTCTCACGGTCTCTTAGCTTGCAGATTTCTTATATTTTTTCTTCTACCCTGAAGATGGAGGCGATACGTTCCTCCGAAACGTCGGTTAACACCACATATACACGGTGCCAAATCCCAGAAGACTGCTTTCTTCATGGTCACCACCGTGAAAGCCTCAAATCTTACACAGTATCTATACACTTCTTGAACTTAGAATACCAATAACTCCAACATGACAAATTGAAAAACCTATTGGAGGTTGTGGGGGGATTACATTAAGGGTGTACACAATTTTATATAGTGATATATATATATATTGAAAAATATGCAGGTTTTGTTAAGAATAGTGTCTTGTCTGTTTTTTGAGCAGGGTGTAATTACAAGAATTGATTCATGTGAAAACTGATACTGTGACTGGTTACAAACATAATTTACAAATACTGTATTAAATATTTGTCTATTTGTCTGTTTAAAGGCACTAACATTGTGGGGGGGAAACAAATTCTAGCCTTTATTACACTAGGTACAGCTAAAATGGGAATACTGATCACATGGGATTTGTGGTGAACAAAATAAAAATGGGGCAAGTTTTCTCCAAATACTTCAGTTCCCCCGTCTATTCCAAGTCCACCAAAAGCTCCACATTTCTTAATCATCCCACCATCGATCTTATATAGCCTTAATACTGACAGTGTAGTTACATAACAATCTGAACTCCTAATTTCATTCTATTAGCTACATCATGATGACTAACACTGTCTTTTCTTACGATTCCCTATCAAAATTCTGAATGTATTTCTCATTCCCCTTCCCCCCATGCTATCTGCCTAGTATTTTTAACTCCCTAGATTTAGTCACCTTACATCAGTGGTTTACCATCTCCATACAAACTGACCCCTTCTACCTTGGCAAAAGTTTCACTATAACCCCATTCTTATGACAGCATTGTCAATTTTTCATTTTTAAAATCAACACATCTTAGATTTTTATAATGTAATACTTATCAATATTTTATGATGTTATGATGTTTTAAGAATTTTAATTAATTCAGATTCACTGCATAACTTTCCCAGACATGCTGTATAACCACCCTCAACTAACAAGTAACAATTACACAAGGAGGCAGGCCCCATACTTTAAAATCACTGTATTATTCTAAGTAAAAATGTACAACAACCATGAAATTTCTCACTACATTATTTTTAATCATTCTGCCTAGCTGTTGATATGGACTAGATCCAAATATTTTCCAAAACAATTTTCAAAATTCCTTGATACTAATGAAGGCAAAACTAATTATGGGCATCAAATTTTAATTCTACTGTAAACTGTATGATTAATCCATTATTCAGATGCTCAAAAAATCATTTGTTATGAAGGCAATCTACCTGGTCACGAAAGTTTGCCACTGAATCGCAACATCAATTAAACTGTTACTAACAATTCCCGTAAAATTTACGGAACTTGTATTGATTCCAATGAACAAAGCCAATATTGGTTAAATACCTAACTTATCAAGACTGAGAAGGTCACAGAAGTTTCTGGTCACTTCAGTTGGACCAGTATGTAGGGCAGAGGTACAAGAGAAATGGATAGATTGAGAGACAGAGTGGGACAGGAAAAAGAAGACACACTACAGTGAAGCTGACAGATGAACTGCTCAGCTGTCCAATCAATGTACCCTATTAATCACAAGCACCGCACAGCCATTCTCCTCTCTGGTAACTTTTCTAGCACCTCATCCTGACAGTCTACCAACCCCTTTTACCACTTTCTACCCTCCTGCAACCAACCAAACCATCTCACTCACACGCACACAGTTAGCTCAACTCATTTAACATGAAGCAATTCTCCACTGTTGTTCACAGCCTCATTTCCAGTACAGAACAAGAGCAGTCTCACTTTACTAGATGTCAGGGACCAACTAACAAATACAATATAGCAAAACCACTCTAGTCTGTATGGAAGGAAATTTGGTGAAAATCTGACAGCAAACTTGAGCTTCTCTTACTTTCTCATATATGCAGTATGAGAAAGTATCTATCTATGGCTCTATGGCCCTTGTGGACCTTGACAGCTTTCCAGTTTCTAAATTTATACATAGTTGATATGACTCCTTAGATGGGGGATCAGACTGTCACAAGGCCACTACCTACAAACAGAACAACACAAACACAGAATAAACGCAAGCAGGCATCCACGCCTCACGTGGGATTCGAACCCATGACCCCAGTGTTTCAGCGGCCAAGACGGTTCATGCTTTAGACCGCACAGCCACTGTGATCAACATGAGAAATTATGGTGATCATCAAAAAATACTCAAGATTCTCTCAGAATTACACAGCAGCCTTGAATAGTTCTCCATTCCCGGTGGTTTCAGAATGCTGTCTATGTCTGTACGCCACATATACGTGCTCCTCACTAGTGTCTGAAAGGTCAGATGGATTCATTCGTAATCAGTATTCATCAGTTTGTCGACCACAGGTTGATGCCTGGTGGATATGAACATTCTGGATCAAAAAACAGGGGACCTTATAGGAGCGTCCGAACATGAAACTGTGACTTTCTTGAAAACGACTAACGATTTTTATTAAATTTCACTGCTCTATGGAAAACATCTCCCTAAATGAAATAGCACAGGTGGAATCTTTAAGAAAATAACAATATACCGTCCCGTGACCCAAAAGCATGGAATCAATTTTTATTTTAATGTCAGGAATAGTTTCTCCGCTGTGCAAAATTCATTCATCCCAATACCTATTTTCCCAACAACCTTTAATTCATCCATATATATACACTTCATTTCTTTTAGAAATCATTATTCTCAATTTGAAAATTGTTCAGTGTAGTTCAAGAGATAAAGAGGATTTATGAGCTGTGGACAAGGATTATTCTAGTGTACATTAACATACGTAAAAGGCGGCGCAATAGCTCAAGCGGTTAGTCATGGGCTTTCTACCGCGGCGGCTCGGGTTCGATCCCGGGTCTGATCAAATGGAATTTGTGGTGGACAAAGTGGCGCTGGGGCGGGTTTCCTCCAGGTACTTCGGATTCCCCTGCCAATCTTCATTCCACCAAATTCTCCATCATCATAATCACCCGGGGCAGGCTACATTAGGCCAATCAGTGGCCGCCATGCTGAGCAGACCCAATTGGACTCCACCCCCCACTAAACGAATTTAAAAAAAGAAAGAAAAAACATTCACAAATGTAAACAGCTAATCAGACATTCAACTATAACTATCATCAATCAATTGTGAAGAGTGAATAGAACATATATCTGACATGACTTCTTTATAGACATTTAAAAACTAACATGTGTAATGAATTACACTCTTCATAACAAATATACTGTCATGTGTTTGGATTGATAATCGGATTTACAGAAATCTTGAACTCATGACTACACTTTACAAATCAATATCACACACAGACCACTGTTCTCAGTCACGGTCTTCCAGTGCAGCTCTTCCCCTTCTTCTGGGTTCCTGAACTATTCCCTGTCTCTGAAACCAGCCACAACTTTCGACTGACTGCATGCCTGCAGACTATCTTGTAATTAAAGGTGGCCCCCGTTATATAGCCTCGGCATGGTCTGCACATAAAGCACCGTTTCCAACAGCTCTTTTATTGTTGCGTGCATCACGTGACGGCTAGTGAGACATTGCCTAGCAACGGGCGTTTGCAGAGCCGTTCCCTAGCAACGGCTATGCTGACTTCACAATTCTGGTTTTCAGCGTACATGCCACATTGCTCCCTCCTTAAGACTGTTCATCGTGAGTAGCCTTCAAGAATACCATCATTTCTTCTTGCGCGGTAGTTGAGGGCAAAATTTATGACAGTGGCCGGTGCTCGTGCATCTCCTGCTCTAAGCTGTGTGTAGTCTCTTCTTTCACTTGCGCAGTGGCCGGCTCCTCTACAACGTCCAGTCACTCATTTTCGGCAGCATAACAGAAGAACTGATTACTCGCTTCGCGACTTCCAGTCCGAGAGTCTGCCTGACGGCCTTGTTGAAAGCCCTCTTGCTTCCTAGACGTAGCTGCTCTTTCAGGCCTCGGCTCCATATGCCGTTGTTACATTCTTCCCCTTGCCGTTATCTCTTCTCGACCGTCGGTCCTTTATGACTACGGACTTTACGCTGTGCAGGAACGGCTCGCCGGGTCAACCGGCTGAGGGCGGCGACAAACTTCTTCCGGGACCGACCATCGTCCTGAGTCCATTTCTTAGGCGGTCGGCGGCGCCCTACGGCTAGATGCCGGTCCCCATATAGGTCTTATCGTATTCCAATACTGTTCACTGCGGCCTCTTCATTCGGGACTTCCTGATTCTCCGCTACGGACTTTATTTCTTCTGGATTTGCTTCCGTCTTTTCAAGACCGGCCTCCAACATGGTTTTCGTTTCCTCGTGGCCGGTATTCACCCCTTTGTGGTGATCCACAGTTCTTTCTCGAAGGACTTCAACCGTCTCATCATTGGCCTCTATCTTGGTTTGGTTCGTTCTTATTTCCTGCTCTATCATTTGTTCCACTTCTGTGGTATGACGCTGTAACTACACAACGCAATCTGAATCCAATTCCACTTCTGACACAAGCTGTCACGCGTTTAGGTGACTATAAACGGAGTATGGATTGGTAATCGGATTTATCGAACAACTCGTGACTACTCTTTACAAATCACTGTCACACACAGACTAGTGTTCTCAGTCCCGGTCTTCCTTGCGTTGCTTTGTAACATCTTCCAACGGCGCACCTTCCCTTCCTCTGAGTTCCCGAACTGTCCCCGGTCTCAGCTACCGGCTTCTCACAGCAACAGACTCTCTCTCGACTCTGTCGTAGTCGAGTTGGTGTTACTTTAAGACTGGCAGTTTACCGCCAATCGGTTCGTCTTGGCGCAAAGCCCCTTGAGACTCACGACCAGGGTTCTTTTTTGCAACTAAACCCTTGCGGTCACAGACCTTACTAACATCTTCTCTGACAAGAGAATGGGTGTGCCTCTTACGAATAGGCTTCGCCTTTGTCAAATGTACGTATCGCAGATATAGCATGGTTATGGGGAAGACAGCTGATCCTAGTTATATGGCCTCGGCAATGACTGCTCTCAACAGCCCTTCTATCGTTATGTGCATGTCTGTTGAGGTCATCACACGAAGGCTACTGAGCCACTGACTACCAAAGGGCGTGTTTGCAGAGCTGTTCCCTAGCAACGGCTCGCTGCTGGCATCACAGTTCTGGCTTTGAGCTTTGCCACAATACACACACCGTTTTCGGATGTCCAAACATCCTCATTATTATTATTTGTTCACTGTCCATCCTCACTGCTTCTCTATGCCTTCATGCCAACTTCTTCATGGTCTTCCTGTTCTCCTTTTTTCAAAAAGCACCCACTTCATTACTATTTTTGGTACCTTCCAACTGTCATTCAATGGACGTGACCGTACCAACACAATCATTTTCTTCTCAATGTCAGCAAAATCTGGTCTATCCTCTGCTCTCCATGACTATTTTTAACTGATTTTATGCTATATTATACAGAAGGTTTTCTAGTTTGTTTTCTACACAGGCACATATAGCCATGGATCCTGCCAACAACTCATCTCCATCTAGTGTCAAGGTCAACAATGGTGGCAGTATACCTTCACTTCACCATACGTCTTTATGGTGCGGTGCCTAATTAATTAAGCATAGGAACAACTTTACTTTGTTTAATGAAATATTTAACAATTAGCTACTGCATGTAATTTCTAAGTTTCTCTCCTGAATTATTGTTTGTAAGATGAATATTTAATGCTCATAAAATTGTCACGTGTTGGGTATGTCACGCGACAAATAATCTCACGTATGTCAAGGATGTAGCGAATATTTATTCTACAATCACACTTGCAGTCACAATTACAATTATTATCCTGTTCAGTATCACAATTACTGTTCCACTATATCTCGGCAAATCCATTTAACTGTCTCCGATGGTGGCTACACTAAGACTCCAACTTATACTGAATACTGTTTGCTCCATACTAGTAACTCTCTCGTAAGGCTCAAGCGGTTAGTCGCTGGCTTCCCACCGCAGCGGCCCGGGCTCGATCCTGGGTCTGGTCAAGTGGGATTTGTGGTGGACAAAGTGGCGCTGGGGTAGGTTTTCTCCGAGTACTTCGGTTTCCCCTGTCAATCTGCATTCCGCCAATTGCTCCACAATCACCCTCACCTATCATCTAGGGCTAGTACAATAGGCCAGAAGTGGCCGTAGTACAGGGGACTTAGTCCCACCCCACTAGAAATAAAAAGAACTCTCTCATAACTCAATACTGCTGAATAGGGTTTGCTGCTCCTTATATAGGCTCGGCTCGGACAACATAGAGAACACATTACTGCTCGGCACCAGATATCGGGTATTATCATCAGGTGTCTACCTACGCATTGCCTAGCAATAGACGCCCTAATGTTGCGTGATGTCATATCCTAGTGGGGAGGGATGTTTACCATGTGTTGTTACGCAATGAACACTCGTTGCTACGGATATTCCTAGATTATAAGTTTCTTTGATTTTGCCTAATTACAGTGCCTAACTACTCACTACAGAGTCTTCCATCAGTAACTCAGCTGTTCAAGATGTTCTCTACCTTTATGGTAACTTAAGACTTAACTCTGTGTTCACAAAAGCTGGCGACTGGTCATTCCCCTAAGCTATTTCATAAAGTTCACCCTGACACTACTCATTTACACACAGCTATCCCTCAATGTTTTCCTAGAAATTGCCACACAAAGTGGATTAATTTTAACACAGTTATAATATGAATACATTCCAAACAGAAAAATATGACTCAAAACATAATAAAAAAAAAGATTAACATTATTCACTTCACAGCAAACATACATAATTTAACCAGATGACTCAAGAGGATGATGGTAAGTGTGGACCAGCTTGCTTGCAGCGTCAGTGAACTGACAAATTTCAGCTCTCTTGAAGAAGTGATGGAGGGAATGCTACCGTGCAGCTTCTGGACTGTTGCTACAGAGCTCTTTGCAACAAGCAACAGCACTCTCAGTTGCTCTCGTAACTTTGGCAGTTCTCTCCCTGCTAGCATCATTATCATGTTGATGTGCTTACAAATGTCAGGTAGTTGCTTCACTGAGAGGTGTTCTACAGGATTCATCATCTTCATCATTCAGTTCTTTCTCCAGCTACAGATTTTCACTGCTGAGCTCCTTGGGGGTGGGGCTAACACCATTCCTCCACACTGGCCTCATATGCACCCTCAAATCCAAGAGTATTAGCCATGTCAAAATGGCATGCACTGAACTGCCAATCTCCTCTCCAGGATCATTGCCACAGAAGTCAGCGCAGGCCAAATATTTCACCAAACTCTGTTCACACAGGACTGTGACATGTCTGCACATGCATTTCCAATCATGCCAATCGCCTTTTTAATGTTAAAATTCCTCCAGAAATCTTTCACAGAAAGATGGTGTTCACCACCAGTTGTGTCCTTAACTACCTGGAAGAATGTCTTCCCAAGACATTAACTCTTAAAAGTGACAAAAACACCCTAATCCATTGGTTGGATAAGGGATGTGGTTTTTGGAGGCAGAAGTATTACATTAATGTTCTCATCAATATCAGAAATGTGTAGGGGTGCCCAGGAGCATTATCCAGAATAAAAATAATTTATTAAGTTATGTTCATTCTCCCACTAGCCATTCACTTAAATGGGGAGTTGACTAGGAAAATAAGATTCAAATAAGAAGTAAGCAGTCTTCTGGGATGTGGCTCTATGTAGATATTGTGTTAACCGATGTTTTGGAGGAACAGTCTATTAGCACCTGCTCATGCTGGTTCACTCGTGGATTTCTTCTTTTTCCTCTACCCTGAAGATGGAGGTGATATGTTCCTCTGAAACATCGGTTAACACAATATCCACACGGCACATCCCACAAGACTGTTTTCTTCATAGTCACTGCCATGAAAACTTCAAATCTTACAAGATTCAAATAAGCTTGCTGTAATCCAGGCTTTTTTAGTAGACTGCCATACAACAGCCAAAACCAACTTCGGTACTTGAGAGTTTTCTAAATGATATATCTCCAGAGATTTGGCTTCATAATCTTCAGATGTGTTTCCAACTAACAGCAGTGTGCAATGATCCATGGAAGGTCTGAATCCTGGGGCCATATTCTCTTGCAATGAGACAACCGTTATGCTCAGTAATTGCTTCCAGAACAACCCAATCTCATTCAGACAGAAAATCTGCATGGACAAACATCAACACCTTCCAACTGTCACTTGAAAGAGCGCTGGGAATATCTCAGCAGCAACTAAATCAGCTACTGCATCTATGCCTTTTAGCTTAAGGTTGTGGAATCCATGGCAGCCTTTAAAACATTCATACACCCAGCAATGGCAGCAAAATACTGCACTTTTAGATGTGGGTAAACAGCATTCAGGTTCTCAAAAGTTTCACTTTAGCTTGAGTGATCAAAGCGGCTAGAGAAAAGGCACATTGGTGCTGATGCCCAATCCCATGTGCAAGCAACCTTTCCAATTTCTCCATAATTGGTTACCTAATTTAGCCATCTTCTTGCTGAATTTTCACAGCTTGTTTCCTCATGGTTCTGAAAGCCATTCAGAGATTACCAAAGCAATGGCTATGTCAACCACATGTGTATTACATTCATACCTCAATGTGATACATTAATCACATCTAATGTTTGCTCAAGGGTAACAGATTTCCTTTGTTTCTTGCCACTGGTACAGCTTTTGTCACTGTTTCTATGTTTGTGGTTAAAAGTTAAGTTTATGGTTTCAAAAAATTAAAAAGACAGAACGTTATTTGAGATATACACAGTGTACAACGGCAGAGATTCTGAGACAATTGACCATGTGTGACTGTTCATGCATATCGCAGAGTGTCAAGTGCATAATGTGCATAATAATATTTATCACAGTTATGAAATTAAGTAAAGTGAGATCATGCATAATGAGGGATAGCTGTAATAACAATTAATGCCAAACATGGACCCTTACAAAGACAAAAAAAAGTAACGGACACAATATTTTCAGACTTGTTCACAACCCTACACAGTGTCTATTAAAACTGCTCTGTTGGTCATTCTGTAAGCATAATATAATTCGAAAACCATTAAATGAGTTTTCATCAAAGTTAATATTAGACTGTTTCGCTACAATTTCTTGACACATCCCAGTTTTAGTTAAAACTGGATAAAAATAAGAGACACTTCACATGAAGAACTACAGTTTCAGAGGAAAATGAAACAGAAACTTTATGTTAAGTATACTATGCTACAAGCCAGAAGGCCACAGGTTCGATTCCTGATGAAGTCACTGGATTTTTACATTGACCTAATCCTTCCAGCTGCACTATTGCCCAAGTATCAGGAATCTTCCTGGGGGGTAAAGGGCAGCCGGCGAGCAAGGCTAACAACCTCACCGCCATCTGTGAGTCAAATGTCTAGAAAATTTTGGAGCCTCAATATCTCACATCCCTATGGGCCTCCACGGCCCGTTACAGGGACAACTTTACCTTTTACCCATCACCTCATCTCTCTTCAGTCCAAATATCATTACGGGAGCTACAAATAGGAAATAAAATACGTCTAGTCTCACAAGCAGTCTAATTCCAAATTATAAACATATGCAGTGATGAACCATGATATTATGATTTATAGCTTTCCTGCTGCAATGGATTCACAACTTATCAGTCAACAACCTTAATGTCTCTAGCACTGCAACTGAATCTTAACAAGCTATAAAATGCTATCAAGTAGTGAGTTGCAGGAGATTACGTAAGTAAGAGAAAACATTTAATTTTCAGTTCAGATACTACTAAAGACATCAAAACTGTTGAATTATTCTTTATTATTTTCACATCTCTATGATAAACACTTCCAAAATTAACAGATATTGCAGTACCCGCAATAATTCTTTTAAACCTTGGTGCACTATTGTTATATACATAATTCAATGTCTAGGAGAGTAGCTGGTTAGTTAGATAGTTAGTTATTGGAGAGGGTGGGTTTCCCCATGCACTGAGATCTGTATTGGTCCATTGTGCTTCCCTCTATGATTTCTACCAGTCTCTATATCCTATCGGTACTGGTGCTTACCATCAGTCCCGCCCAGCCTGCAAGACCAGCTCTACGAGCTGAGAGGTATCTATAATGCTTCCCCCATCTACCAGAGGTATTAGAGATTGCTGTTGGGCGGGAAACGTCCATTAATTTGGCTCAGTGACCTCCTTTGGAGATATGAGGTTCTTTTACGTGCCGTAAAGCTACGACACAGGACCCACAGCTTAAAGTCCCTCCCGGAGGACTTGTTCCCTGAATTTTTCCGCCCTTAAAACTTCGACGACCTCCGCCGGGTATTTGAACCCGCGTACTACGAGTCATGAGGTGGGAACGTTACCTCTAGACTATGGAGGCTGCTTACGCCTAGGAGAGTAACTTCAAGATCATGCATTTCAACCACTTTCAGATTATTTCAAGTACCCACTACAACAGGCATTATTACGAATTTTATAAATTCTCATTCTATCAATGTTGCACTACTTTTAACTCTCACTAGTTACCAATTTAAAGGTCACTCCAAATTGCCTATAATGGGCAAATTTACCTTTTCAATATGCTCAAACAAATATGAGCAATTTTATGCTATTGTGATATATCAGTGCAGTGAATCATTACTTATATTTATACTTTTCTTCTAATAGCATACCACATCGAATAATCAGAATTAAGTGACATCCTTGTGTCATCATAATATACAGAGTGGTACACATGTAACACCAGAGTTTTACAGTGATTCTCTGTCTATGAGAGTGTCCTCTGCAAAGACAGATACAGGGGGAATTACATTTTCCAAACTGCAGGGCCTCACTTTGTCATTATACTGTTAATGCTGCTCTTACCCAACTTGAACAGAAAAAAGGTATTATATCTATTGTGACTCTGCTCTGATTTTATACATTACTACATAAAGGATGATACATTCAGAGGAGGAACCAAATTACTAACAACAAATCATACAATAATTTGTTAATGGAAATGCTACTTAGTGAGTACCTATCTCAGTAAACATGGAGATATTTGTGTTACAGAAGGTGTTGAAATTGACTTCCCTTTACCTGAAGACACAGGCCAACATTTGCGAATAGTGCTACATTTCTGTCGGTAATTCAAATGGCACGAACCAGGCAAACAGGCACCAGGGAAATGTTGCAACAGTACAAATTCCTGCCAAGTTTTGCTTTCATCAATAAATTACTGTGTGATTTATCATTATCAGTTTCGGGCCTTCTCAGAGAGAATCGCACCCTCTCTCTCTCTCTCTTGCAATGCTACTGTTAACTACAGGCTATATAATTTCTGCAGCCACGTGCTGTAATCAAGGGTACAAAAGTGTACTTACCGCCACCATATCTTCAATAGCTTGGGTGGCCTTTGAGCCCAGCATGACCATGCCCATAGCAATGCCTGCAGCTTCACCTGTCACTGCATCATCTTGGTATAAGTTAAATTTGAGCTGCTCATACACATCTTGCCTGTTTGTTCCCATTGCAGCCAGGCCCAGGCCAAGACAACCACCATGACGCACCATCTTATGAAATGAAAATATCACACTCAGTAACAGAAGCACATTTACCACAGCATGCAACATGTGATAATTAATATGAAAAAAAAAATCAAATTTAATTTCATCATATATCTCAAAACATGGCCAACATACAAAAATTTGTACATCAGATGCATGTGCAGAATATAGTCATTCTCCAGAAAGTAACAGTCGATAGGGTAATCAAAAAACTCCCCTGCCATTTAAGGAATCCAAAGATTCATTACTATGTTAACAAGACTCAACCACTGGACCCTATCCTGAGCAGACAAATCAAATCCACATCCTTGAATACTATTTCTTTGAGATCCAATTTCAATATTATTCACCCATCCATGCCTAGGTCTCCAAAACTGTTTCTTCCTTTCAAGTCTTCCAACAAAAATTATGTATGCATTTCTCATCTTCCTCATGTGTAATTCATGTCCCATCCACCTTCTCCATTTTATCACCGATATGATATTTGAAGTGAACAGATTAGTAAGTATGAAATTTCCTGCCACATCCTGATACTTCCTCTCTGTTATGTCCAAATATTCTCCTCAACAATGCTCTCAGACAGTCCAAATCTATGTTCTTCTCTTTGGGTGAGGGATCAAATCTCAAACCAGTACAAAACATGAGGTAAAACTACAGTTTTGTGTATTTTAACATACATATTTTTAGATAGGACATAGAAAAAGACAGTGAACTGAATGATACTAAACATTCCTTGAATTTTATATACTATTAATTTCTTCATGAATATAATTTTAATTTCTTGCTGTTGTTTCCATATATTTTAAATCTGCCACATATTCAAAGTATTAGCTATCTTTATACGAGGGGGTACCCAAAAGAAACCGAACTTATTTTATTTTAAACTTATTTATTCAAATTTTAAGCACAAACCTTCAATCCCCTTCAAAGTACTCTCCACTTACACTAATACACTTGTCTAGTCTTTTATTCCATTTTTCAAAACATTGTCTAAATTCATCTTTTGAGATGCTTGACAGCTCCTCCGTCGTTTTTCCTTCACCTCAGCAACATCAGCAAAACACTTTCCTTTCATGTCTCTTTTCATTCGAGGAAACAAAAAAAAGTCGCACGGGGCAAGGTCAGGTGAGTATGAAGGGTGAGGAACAGGGGTCATACCATTTTTGGTCAAGAATTGTCGTACAGACAGGGCTGTGTGAGCAGGGGCATTGTCATGATGGAAAAACCAGTCACCCGACTGCCACAAATCTGGCCGCTTCCGCCACAAACTGGCGAGTACGGTGGGTAGGGAACAACTGCCATCTTGTTTTTAGCCAAAAATGCCTGCAGTTTAAGCCATATGTGGTCGTGCGTTCTCATGGTGGAGTACCCAGTCATTCTTGCACCACTTCTCTGGACGTTTTCTCCTCATGTCCTCCCTCAAACACCTTAGAACATTGTGACAGAACTCTTTATTGACTCTCTGACCAGGAGGGATGAACTCCTTATGAACAATCCCTTCAATATCAAAAAACAGATCAACATAGACTTAATGTTGCGCTTGACTTGTCAAGCTTTTTTTCGCCGAGGTGAAGAAGGGCTCTTCCATTGCGAAGAGTGCTGTTTACTTTCAGGGTTGTAGCCATAAACCCAACTTTCGTCACCAGTGACAACCTTCGAAAGAAAGTTTGGGTCCTCTTGAAGCTGTTGTTGAAGTTCCCTGCAGACTTCCAAGTGATGGTGCTTTTGTTCATTTTGCAGCAGTCATGGCACAAACTTCGCTGCAATCCTCATGTTCAGTTCCTCTGACAAAATTCGTTGACATGTACCATAACTTAGTCCCAAGGTGTTACAGAGGTCTTGGATGGTCAGTCTACGATCTTTTAGAATCAGATCCCTAACTTTCGCAACATTTTCTCGTGTGGTGCCAGTTGATGGCCTTCCCAAACGATTGTCATCATCAGCCGATGTTCAGCCAATTTTGAAACGCTTATACCAGTGGTAAGTTTGTGCCTGGCCTAAACTGTTGTCACCAAAAGCTTGCTTCAACATTTGATACATTTCTGCAGCAGTTTTCCCTAGTTAAAACAAAACTTTATAGAGACACGCTGCTCCCTCAGGTCAGCCATCGCAAAACCATATACTCACGGAAACACAACAACAGAAATACGTTCACCAACAATAAACCCAACCACTCAACTCGACGCCCCTTGCCACATTGATTCAAAAAGGGTGTGCGGGGAGACATCTAGCGGTATTTCAACGTACTCATAACAATTCGCGCACAAAATTCAAATTTCGGGAACTAACTGACAGCACCACGTACATGTTAAACCAAGTTATAATATCACTGGAAAGACCCGTGAAGTGTTAACCAAAACAGCCCATGACACCACCACACATACAACATATAGAATCCATCATATAAATTCAAAGTTCTGCATAATATATATAGAAAACAAAGCCCACCTCATTCTGTGCATCTTTCAGTTGTCCCAGCAGATAATCAGTTATGACAGCTCCATGATTGGCATGAATGAGACCAAGGGCATACAGGCCACCACCTTCCGAGTACCCAGAGCTTGGTCCAACTTCTTTTGGCAAATAACTCTGCATTAAAAGCAGGGCTTCGTGTTCATGGCCACGATGAATCACTCCCAGAGATGCTGTAGCTGTTAACTTTGCCCAGTTTGTAGCTCGGGCAAGCCATTCCAAATTATCCCTAGAATAAATTTAAATAAATGAAAACTAAAAAATAGCTATAACAAACAGAAAGGAACATTTAAACAATATGGAAAGTGTATTCTTTCACAGTATAAAACTGACATGATTATCACAAGAACCTCAGCAAACCAATTATAACCCAAAGGCCAAATATGGCACTCCAGTCAACTGTCTGTTCCACCAAAAAGCATCATATATGAATTAAAATCTCACATACAAACCTCAATACATACTACAACATAATAACAGCAGATATTTCAGATGTTTATACACTTTCAGAAATGATTCTTCATACCTAGGAAATAATTAACCACATTAATGTTTTCTCTGGGATGATTGTGTGGCATTTACACAGGTATGGCTACAGAGTTAACTTGGTACCTTTCTTCAAGAACAAGACATGTAAACAAGCTATGTCAACTTTCTGTTATTGACAGTTTTCAAAAATATTAAAATCATGTAGGATTTGACTGGTAAGGCATGCATGCATGCATGGGAGTGAAATGAACACAAAGTTTTGGTAGAAAACTTGAATGAATGAGGCCACTACAAACACCTATACATAAAGGGAATGATAATATTAAAGTGGATCTCAGAAAATAGATTGGGAAGGTGTGGACTGGACACATATGACTTGGGACAGGGCCCAGTGGTGGTCTCTTTCAAAAATGGTGATGAACCTTCAAGTTTCATAAATTTGGGAATTTCTTGAGTGTATATACAACCACTGGCATCTCAAGGATACTACTCCCCCATTAGTTCATTATACAGTTTTCCAAATACCCGCCGATTCTGTAAACACAGACGACCAACCTTTTTCAAGAGCCAAGCAATCAATAACAGTTTATCCCTGAAAACTTCATTCTTGAAAAGTATTTTTAATGTTCACCTTTTCATAGCAAATGTCAGTACTATGCCCAGAAGTTAGGATTAAACTAGTGAATGAATTTCTGGCATATATACGGAAAAGAAAGGGTTAACCGTGTACAAGAGTTCACCATAAATGGCATGAAAGAAATAGGAAAATGGCCACTGCAGTGACCGGTAAAGAAAAAAATGTTGTCTCACACATGACCATGAATCAAAGCAGTACTATTCAATCTCCCACCTCAAGAACTGATCACTTGTAGTTCCACTATGCATAAAAGCATTTGCAATGACAGTAGCAGTGTGACAGATGGACACTCTGATGGCATCTTTAGTGTTCTTCAGGATAAGCATGTCTGAATGGTTGCTACGTATCAGAAACTGAAGATGGAGGTCTATTGAGACTTCACCACTTAGAATGCTTGTCAATTTTTCAACCCTCTGCTGGTGACATTTCTCTTCTTCATTCTAAAACAAATGAAACACAAAATACTAAATACAATACAGCAGTCATGTAGCAATAACATTTTTCCAGCCCTTTGTGGCATCTTAAAGGTCTTCTTACTGACAAAAGAAAAAATTTCCTGAGATCACTTACTAAATCTACTTCATCCATCACAAGCATCAAGGATAGTTCTCCATTGAGTCATCGCACATCAGAAGCATTTCTCCTACATATTAATAGTCTGCTAGTATAACCAACCATGCATGGCCTACAGCATTTTAGCATTCAGTTGGAATCACCGAGACTTCAGTGCTTTCTTCAGAGACCCAATGACAAGGAACTCAATAACATAAAGATTTCTGGGCACATGCAAACAGACAGTGTAGTGAGCAGGAAAACTAAAGTTAGTCTAACTTACAAGGCTCTCCAACTTCCTCTCTGGTTTCTTCTCCTCTTCATTTGCTTCAGAGCTGGATTCTCCAGAAGTGTCTTCCTTGGTTACACCCTCAACTGGGACTTTGACAATCTTATCTGTAGCTGCTGGAATGGGGGCCGTAGCTCTTAGGGCTTGGAGGACTCGGCCCAAAAACTGTTGTGTAGCACTCTCATACAGATCAAAAGCAATCTGATAAGCCATTAGAACACTATCCTGTAATTACAAAACACCGTGTTTAAGAATGGTCACACTAAAAGCCTACATGTGAAAAGGATAATAAATATTGCTGCATCATTAAGGAACACTAAGACTAAGTTAGTTTGTGCAGTGGTAATGTTCTAGACTTATACAGAGTGAGTCAGGAAGAAAGGTCAGTATTCTAGGAGGTCATTCTAAGCCAAAAAGTATATATGTGCCTAGGCCATGCCACAGCTCAAGCGGTTAGTCACTGGCTTCCCACTGTGGTGGCCCGGGTTCGATCCCAGGTCTGGTCAAGTGGGATTTGTGGTGGACAAAGTGGCGCTGGGGCAGGTTTTCTCCAAGTACTTCGGCTTCCCCTGCCAATCTTCATTCCACCAACTGCTCCACAATCACCCTCACCTATCATCTGGGGCTGGTACAACAGGCCAGAAATGGCCGCACTACAAAGGACTTAGTCCCACCCCACTAGCACTAAAAAAAATATGTATATATATAGTAAAACTTGGTTATAGCAACATCGGTTTCTGCGACACCTTGTCTACTGCGTCAAATATTCAATGGTACGAACTAATTCCTCATAAAGCAACTGTTTTTATACCTTGCTTAGTACGACATGCACAAATGCATCAACCTCGTATGTAACGTCATTTTCATTCCTGAATTTCTCTGATATCGTGGGAAAGTNATTGCTTGAACAATAAATAGTGGTAGCAGAAACAATACATAATATACCTTTCTTATCAACAATTCTGGAACTGTACAAACAGCTCTATCTCGCAAATCATTCAGAACAGGATACATGTACATATACACTTTTTTGCTTGGAATGGGGGATACTATGACCTTCCAGAATATTGACCTATCCTCCTGGGACATCCTGTATTCGGGATATGCTTGGTTTGACTTTCAGCCAGAACACCAGCCATCGTGACCGCGATTTTCATACACTTCCTCGACCCTCCAAGCAAATGCCATGATCATATCTTGATAACACTATGACACCTTCCATCCAAATCCTTTCCCATTCTTTAATCTTCATATTATTTGATGCTATAATGTCTAGATACTAACATTATCATAAATTAAACCACAACAAAAAACATGGTGAGAATCAAGAACATAGTGAATATTTGTAAACATCCTGTACATTATAGACTTGAAAGGATTCTGATGATGGTGTATACACTACTTCTTTTGGTTTATTTTGGACNATACTTCTATTGCTATATTTCTCCAATAATTGCAGTTTTTAATCTTGTGCAAAATGTATTCACACAGAATCACCACATAAGTATACTGGATATAATCACATTCAGTACTAGCCATTGCGTCACAAGTCTTTATCATTAGAAAGATTTTATACAACAAAATGCAGCCATGCATTCTGCACAATAACACTTTTCAATAATCCATAATATAAGATGATGAAAAATTTATCTACAGTACTTTATTTATTTCAGGATTTTATCTAACTGAAAAATAAATATCCTCAATTCAAAAGCAAAAATCCACGGCATGGAACAAGGTTTAAATTTCTTTACTTACAATTTGGGACAGAACTATAAAACCTATTTTTCTATTACTCACACTTCCAGTCCTATAAATCTTTCCTTCATTTAATATTCTGGTAATGTAATTTGATAAGTAGACAATAAAATACATTTTAGTGCAAGGATTATCACACTGGTCTGGTGCACAGGTGGTCACAGGACTGCCTTACTAGAGCACATGTTTTTGCCGCTTGCATACTCATAGCTCCAATGGTTATCACTGTCAAATACAGTTAAACAAACACTTTCACACAGCCACAGTGACAATGTTTACATTCTACAACTAAAGTTGCATTAACAAAAGTTGCAAACTGTTTAAATATCTATTACTATACGCCATTTCAGGACACCATTTTAAACTGCACTCTCACTGATCTCACCTCACAAGCATGTACATCTCCCATGTTGTTATTAAAGCGGAATCGCATCTTACGCAGGGGTTATGTTCTAACAACTTTGCGTCAACCCAAAATCCCATATAGTGGGAATTTTAGTTTTAATTACATAAAAATCAGAGATGGAAGAATGAAAGAGCAACACAGTAAACCTGAACACGTGGGAACTGAGGCAGAATCAGTTTATATGTAAACATGGGCCTACGTTCACTGTGTGGCACGGAATGCAGAATTACCTGTGCTGTTTAAATCTGTATATATATTTTCTTTTTGTGAGAGCATATGGTTGAATTCATATAAGTTAAATGCGTGTATAATGCGACTCCACTGTACTAACAGTAACAAATTAGTGGCCTACACTGCCAAAAAATTATGTGAAAACTGGTAAACTGCTTCAAATTTTGAAAAATGAGACACATGGATCATCTCACAAACCTACAGCTCTCTCATGAAAGGAAAGTAAACTCAAAATGACAGGAATGCCCGCATGTTAACAGGCAACCCAAGTAACTTCAAACTTTACCGCCATGCTGTCCACTGCATTAGCAATACCAACTATAGTAGTAAATGTACAAAAGTAAATCCCAGAAACTAACCATAGATAGTTTGAAGAAATTCATTTTTAAAAACAAACTCAGAATTCTAACTTTTTCAAGCTGGAACCAAAAACCTCATCATGTGGACTTGCTGTTGGAGGCAAATTCTAAGATTAGGTTTCAGGTCTTGTTTCAACACATAAACTTCTGTGGTTAGCAATGTCAATGTGGTTGACAAATTTAAAGTTACTTGGATAACCTATTAATATGCAAGTTCCAAAATGGTTTTCAAAATGTGTTACAGATGCAACCTTCACTGCATTCCAACACTGTACATTCTTGTATTATCAACACAATACATACACCGATATTCCTACAAGATTTTACAATCAATCATTTGCTCTTACCTCTGTATCCTTGCTAAGTTTCTCCAGAACCTGAGCTACAGCCAATGGATCATCAAGGAAGATAAGACACTGACACATGTTGACATAATCCGGTGTCGCCAGGTTTCGGTACAGTCCAACCAATGAACGCAGTACTATATTACGGTAGCCCCTGTTCTGGATAAGACTCATAGCAACTTGGAATGAATATGAAAGCATTCCATTTACATCATCCTGCAACAAATGAACACAATTTCATATCAAATTTGTATCACCAAAGAAACAAGACTACTACAGATCATGGGAATATATGGTGAGCTAGAGACTGAAACTGATTTTAAACTTAAGAGATCCAAAATAAAGCGTCACAAACATATCTGTTATTCCTATTACAAGAAACATGTCACCATGCTCAGCCATATCCTCACAGCCACTTACAAAAATTAATAAAATGTTCATATATTCTTAAAAAAACATTATTATAGTGCCAAGAATCTGACTGGACTATTAGAATGGGTGTAGACAGATGGGAATACCCAGGGTCTAAATATCAGACCTCTAAATAAGAAGAACTGAGAAAAATAACATTTAAAAAATAACAGACTATGCGATACATACACACTATTTACTAAGTATTAATTACTGTAAAACTACTCACAGATTCGACAATAGCCTTCTCAAAGATATCCATTCTGTTTGTCTCCAATGCCAAGCCAAGGGCCTGCCTGTACTGACTGTCATCCAGACAGCGCTGGAACATTCTGTTCACAATTGCTTCCAAACGAGGGTCAATCTCATTTGCATCATTAGCATTCTCAGGTCCAACAACCCTTTGTTGTGAATAATGGTCAATGCACTTAGCTGAAAATAATAAGAAAAAACATGCAATCACTTTCTTCCATGACTATGCAGGCCTAGACTATTAAGTCTCAAAGCAATTCAAATCATCTCTCAAAAATTAAAAACTTCTGATCTTAAAGTAACTAGTAAAATTTAAAAAAATATAAATTTTTCCACATTCAGGTATTTTATTACATGTGTTGGGTACTTTTAGTAATATGCTGACTTATAGGAAAATATAAGATACTCTACTTGATCCAGTCCAGTGACTGAGGTTAGATCTTCCTAAAGGACCCAACAGATTAGATGTCTGTCCTTCAGCTAAGGATGGAAACAGACCCAGTTTCCAAAATGTTGTGTTCTCTGGTTTTTAGACTACAGGATGATGGATGAAGTCCAAAAACCCAGTAATTCTGATTATTATACACAATCATCAGAACCCTTTAGATTCTACTTTACTGGGATTTTAATATAAAACCAAATAGATGGCTTACCAATAATTGTATCTACATATTCAGTCCGTGAATTAACATCAAACAAGTCTCCCGCTCCTAAGGCATAAGTCAAAGAATCTTCAAATGATCCAAGATGGTAGTACACCTTACTGGCCACAAGAGCTGCCAGTTCATGCTGATTGAAATTTTTATCCTCATGAAGAATTTCACTGCAATCATATCAAACAACCGTGTTATTGTTTGAAATTTCAGTTCAGAATGATTGTACAATTTTTAAATTACGGGTAACACAATTAAAGTAACATCATCACAAGCATTACTATACCAGTACTATAAAAATGCAAGTAGTTTCCTGTCATGGGTTACGTTACGAACATATCCGAACTTCAAAACAAACTTACATTTTTTCAATTATTTCTGAAATTTCAGGCCAAAATTCATCAACAATCAGATTGAGCTTCTTCAGTGCAAACACTTTCAGCTCTGGCATGGGCTCTTCCAGGAGAGATATTATTCCCGCTAGAAAAATAACACAAATATAAAATAATAAGAATCCACAGAAAATGTGCCTCGGAAATTTCAACACGCACACGCTATCAGCATATACAAAAGCGGTGACTCAGACTCCAAAAGGAACGTGTACAACATAACCTAAAATCAGACGTCAAGTCCAATGACTTGCATGTAACAGCGTTCATTTTGTTGGCATAATAATGCCGAGAAATTCAATACAACGTAAATAAAAAAATAAATTATTAACTTCTATGTGTTACTATACCTGCGGATGTTATATTCATCCTGAATTTGAAAAGTTTCTCGAATGTTTACGCAATCAGGGAGCACGCGAACAAACCGACACGAACGATAACAACCACACTAACCGCTCCTTAGCAGCGTTCGACGCAGACTGCTTTCAACTGTTTCAGCGATGTGCAGCGATGAGCTGCACGAACTGCACGAGTTTGTAGTCTTTGTAGAATTTCTCACGGCAGCTTTCAATACAACCAATAGGTACAAATGATTAGGTAGGCGACGACCGCGACGACAATAAAAGGTAAACGCCGAAGAAGAATGGAAAGCAGACCGTTGCGGTTATGAACGTTATGAAAACCTGAACAGGAATGCTTGTGATATTGATTCCTGCTATGGTTGGTGCTGTGGAGACCTGAAAATCCACATTATATGTACGAACGACTGGTTCATAGTAGTGGACATCTGCCCTTTTGTCATACAGGAAAACGTGAATGCATCAAACCTAATTTTGCAGATTTCCGTTGCACAGTAGGAACACGATCCTTATGCCATTTTAGTAAAAGTAAAAGTAGTTGGAATAGTTTCAGATGTTAATAACAGTGTATCCGCTACTATACAGGTATTTGCCATGAAGTATATAACGTTCCTCATTATTTTGTGTGCCAAAATAAGTGAAGTTCCGGCTTAAATCAGTGGCAATGCAGATGCAGCAGTTCGACTATCATATTCATGGCCTCACCATTGAGAAACATTTTCGTAAACATAGGCATCACAAGGTCTTCTCACAACTTCATGTTGAAGTCAAAAGTAGCCATCAGAAGTAATGCTATTTTTGCGTGTGGGTTTGCAGTTTAGAAAACATGTATAGAAAACGTAAAAGTATTTGTGCTCCATCCCAGACTTACCTGACTGGTATAGACTTTAATGCTCGGCATTATGTGCCTAAGACCTTAATATATATATTAACCAGATGGCAACTTCGAAAAAATGGGGTGATTTATAAGCATTCCCATTTTATTCTATTTAATGCATGTTTCGGCCTCTTTTACTCTTCTGTGGTCCAACTTTTTAAGCATACTCATATTCAGTGTCCAAACCTAGAGCAGAAGAGATATTAATGTGCTTGAAGTAGCATGAAGTTCAAAGCCACTGATGGTAGAAAATGCTCCATTTATTTCTGTGTATCATCTATATTTTTAAAGTTTAAATATATTATAATATTTTGGTCTGGATTCTAATTGTGTACTTCAGAAAGGGGAATGATACCCATCCATTACATTACATGAATATTTGCAATAACACAGCACTAGAAATGGATTGTGACAATCCAAATATATATACATACAATATATTTACCTGCCTTCACTATCATCTGTAGGCTGTATGCATGTATAGTGAGTTTCATTTTGCAAGAACTGGACACCTCTCATCAGAGCAACTTGCAGGCCTAATGCATAATTTCACTTCATGGTTGTGGCCATAAAGTTTCACCACATTACAGCCATCCTTGAAACACAAAGTACAAGAAATCCTGAGACAGTTTGCATGGCTTGAAAGAACTCAAAAAAAATTATTGCATCTCAGTGTGGTTACCATTTGTAGCCTGTAGAATGTCCAGGCATTCATGCCATGTTTTTTCCAGCAATCGAGGTTCACAGAAGCAACTGCATGTTCCAGGCACAAAGTTTCTCCACACTAGCAACATTCATACTGAATATGTACTCCTTTACATAACCCCAGAGGAAAAGAGGCCAAGAAATTGGTCTGTCCAGTCCATTTTTGAAAAGTTACATGCAGAAACCTCCTCATCAAGCCATAGTGTGGAGGAGCAACATCTTGTTGAAAGTATACTATATGTGGAACAGCAAATAGCGCAAGCATATCCAGGTAATATGTACTTGCCACCGTCTGCTTTTGAATGAAGGGCCAAATCACCTCATGGCAAGAAAGGGAGCACCACACATTCAGTTTGGGGCTATCCCATTTGTACTTATGAACTGTATGTAGGCTCTCTAAACCCCAAATCTTGAAATTCTGTCAGTTTACCACACCATACAGGTGGTTGACTTAACACTAAAAATTGTTCTATCCATGAATTTGTTGCCAGTGAAGTAAATCTGTATAGAGAATTCCTTCCAAGGCCCAGTGCTAGAACCATCTTGATCTTCAGTGCATGCTGTTTTAACTGACCATGGACAACCTTCTGCACATCTGAACAGTTCTCTGCTGGTATGAAGAGTGGTCTTCCCTGGGCTGCACTGAAAAGCTTTCTGAACCCTCTTGACTACAGCATCATCTGCTGAAGGCCTACCTGTCTTCTTATATATTGCATCCTATTGTGTGAATTGTGACTGCTCTGCTATGTGCACAGTAACACAACAGGGGACACCTTCACACACAAAATAAATATTAAGCACCTAAACTATACACTTATAAGTACAAACCTACCTACAAGTGACATGAGTAAATATGTGGATAACCATTTACATGACAATTAGAAATAAAAGCAAGATAGAATATAGATGAAGGACCCCCACACAGCGTATCACTCCATAATTCTAATAACCATGAGATCAATGACATTAGACTGTTTTTAGTCTTAGCTTGATTTCAAGAATATTTTATAAATTAACTTATGAACTAAACATGTAATTCGACGAGTAATTTAGCTTAAAGACTTATTAAAAAAATAATGTGTAATAACTTTTGAACCAATTTTAAGACATTACGTTAATAGATTTATTAACACTAATAAAAATTCCTGAAATTATAAATTCTTATAATTTTAATTTCAGACAACAACCGCAAAGTCTCCAAAATAAATTTCCAAAACTGTTAATACATTTATCCCATTGGGAGATAAGACGGTCAGTCCCATCCTTGAAAAAGCGTGCGCGCTGTCTACAGAACCACATCTTTACCCAGCCACACACGTCTTCATCCGATGCAAACCGATGTCCACAGATGTCACTTAAGGTTGAACCGCCCCCCCCCCTTCCCCTTCTCTCAAATACTACTCATTACGAGATCCGTGAAGAGGGAGGAAGCAGCCCATCATTGCTGGCTCTACTGCTGTGTTCGCACGCTCCCCGAGATAGACATGGGGTATGCAAGCTATGTGGAGGAGCCACAGTGATATGTTGGCCTGAGATAACAATAAAGAAAATTTAATAACAAAATAAATGAATTGCCCCCCTCGTTGGTGTCTCCACCTTATCATGGTGAGGGGGTTTGAGTATGCCAAGGACCCTGAGAGCTATACCAGCGGTAGCATAGCTACTGGCAGGGCCTCCCTTGCTGGACAGGTCAAAGCGTAGGCATCAGACGAAGAGAGACACCAAAAACCAAAAACTGATGCCGGAAGCAGCGTCATCAGCAGCGACTTGAAGCACAGANACAAAACAAACCGGAGGGGCGGATAGAAGTGACCAGAAAACGAGGAAGAAGACATAAGAGATGCTGGATGACTTTGGGGACAGAAGAGGATATTTTTATTTGAAGGAGAAAGCTTGAGATCGCATTAAGTGGAGGAATTGTTTTGGAAGAGACTGTGGACCTGTCGTCTTGACAAATTACTGATGAATGATGGAATAAATTACAGACATAACAAAGAAACACATAATCCTGGCAGAACACGGGGTACAACAACCCAATACATGATTGCTAAGCAATATCTTGTCGCCAGAACTTGCGATGCAAAATACACCAACTTGCCCCAGTTTCCAACTTCCCTTGGGCTTTAAATGGGTTAGCCCCTAACAAACACAAATAATACAGATGCAGGTAAATACAAAATGATAACACGCATCGCGACCGTCCTACCCAACGGCTTGCGATGCGGGCAGCCTTACTTTACCAACCAGCCAGATACCAAACCAAATTTTGAAGTAACCCAGCTGAAACGGAATTTCAAACAGTGATCCCTGCTAGCTGGTAATCGCCTTCTCTGGTCAACGTCGTCCGACCAACTGCACAATAAGTCTCTCCTCATTCTGACAAGGGAATGGTCCAATCCGACATGTCGAAACCTGCCCTGATTTTTTTTTTTTTCACTGCAAGAGTACACACAACAAAATCCACTGTCAAAATTTTAGCTGCTAATATGCACTGCAAGTATTTTTTAAAAATTGCCGAAGTTACTCATTTTTTGTGTACGCGGAACCGCTTGTACCAGAGGTTTGTACAACCCCAGCTGTGTACTTGTCAGATTAGGATGCATTTGTGTCGTGTTATCTCTACCGATGCACCGGAAGCCTAGGCTGAGTCAGCCATGTTGCGTGTTGCATACTGCTCTGCTCTGCTAGGGCTGGACATTTCTCCAAGGGTCTGGCAGGCTATAATATTGGCCAAGTTCAGCAATTTTTAAAAAACACTTGCAGTGCGTATTAGCAGCTAAAATTCTGACAGAGGATTTTGTTGTGTGTACTCTTGCAGTGAAAAAAAAAAAAAATTGGCAGGTTTCGACATGTCGTATCGGCCCATTCCCTTGTGAGACTAGGAGGTGGAATGGGGTCCATAATAACTGAAGTGTTTCAGCTGTTCAAAGGAGACATTTCAACCTCCAGAACTCTGTATATGGATACCTGAACTATACTGCTTTTTGGTGGTAAATACTTAAAAATTGTAACAGACTACTGAGTGCCTATACTCTCCCAGCTGTGAGGCTGCTTCTGAAATCAAGATTTATTCAATGTAAAATCTCCTTCTGAGACATTAACTGCTTCAATGAAGAATTTTCTTTAGTTAATGTTCACTATTTACTTACTGATACTGACAATCTGTCAGACCATACTCATGAAATATCAAGGAATGACAAACTGGGAAAGATGTAGGAATCATGGCCTAATTTGAGTTAATATCCCAGAATTTGTCTGGAGGGACTGAATGAAAACCACGGAAATCGTGTCAGGATAGTTGGTGTCCTGGCCAAAATTTTAACCAGGCACCTACAAATACAAGCCAAAAGTGTTGAGGCTTCAGCCAACTTCTTTGGTCAGTTTTCTTCAGTTAAATACAGTTTCTCCTATTATTCAATAGTAACTTAAAAATTCCAAAATTAAAAAATATTATCCCAAGATGAAATAAAGATGGTAAGACATATGTGTGGGGGCACATGGTTCATAGTTGGTTGAAGGGCTATGCTACAAGCCGGAAGGTCGTGGGTTGAAGTCCCGATGAGGTCACTGGATTTTTTCAGTTGACCTAATCCTTCCAGCTGCACTAGGCCCTGGGGTTTACTCAGCCTCAAACAGAAATGAGTACCATGAATTAATTAAATAATTTTCCTGGGGAGTAAAGCGTGGCCGGTGCATAAGGCTGACAACCTTACCGCCATCTCTGAGCTGATTGTCTAGATAATGCGGGACCCTCAACATCTCTCAACCCTACGGGCCTTCACGGCCTGTTATAGGGATAGCTTTACTTTTTGAAGACATATCTGCACTAATAATGTTGAACACTGAACATATTTTAGATCAGAAGAGATCAACCTGAAGGCAATATATCATGTTTGTAGCATGAAAGGTGTTAACACCATGGAACTAGGTGCTTTTGAAAACTTATTTAACTAGTCAAGAAATTTTTATGATTTTTTCCAAAGGATCATCACAGTTTTCACACTCTGCCACTGGACCCTGTCCTCAGATGTACTGTCATGTACTTCCAATTGTTATATCCCCTTGAAGCTGTCCAACCATTATTTTTGTATCCATGCATGTAACATATCCAGCACACCTTGGCCATCTTTATTCGGTTACTCCAACAGAAGGGTAAATTGTGAATTTCTTCAGATAATGTATTTTTCACATACAGCCTACTTAGTATAGTGAGAACTTTTTAATTTTTTTGCCTACTCTCCTTATTTTGAAACAGTAAGTTCTGGGAAGAACTAATCATCTGCTCTACCTTTCACTACATACCAAGTATCTGACAAAACCCAGATCACACAAAACACTGCATGAAATAGCTCTTCTACTGTGCATACTAACTTTCACAGGAATGTGTTTACCAAGCAAGTGCCTAGCAATGATGGGGTGGGATACATAGACAGCAAGGTGATCTCATAAGCCACCTTTTATTTTTAGTCTACATTGATCATTTTGAAAAATAGATGGCTTATGAGATAACCTTGTTGTCTGCATGTATGTGTATTCCCCCTAACACCTGAAAGGCCAAATAGTGGAGCCAGAAAATACCTTTCTCTGTGTCTATATGTGTCTCATCCCTCTATCACTGCTAGACAGTGGTTCATTACAGACACTCCTGTGGCAATGAATACTCTCACAACTTTATAAGAATTGTTGGATGCATCAGTTTCTGGGCAGTCCATGTTACATCAAAGGAAAGGAGGCAATTAATTCTTCCCAGAACTTCATTTCAAATAAGGAAAGGCGGCTAAAATAAAATGAGGTTTATGAGATCATCTTGCTGTCTGTGTGTTTGTATATCCCCCCCCCCATCACTGCTAGCCAGTGCCTCAGTAAAAATGTTTCCACAGCAATGAATACACACACAATAGAAAAACTGTGGTCATGGTGTTTATATGGTCAGTGCCATCAAGATTGTAAATTGCAAGAAATAGTAATAAAAAAATTCTGGAGGAATCAAATCTGGCAGCTCAGAGTGAACCCAGTACATGAACACAAAGATATGGAAATGCCCACACAATTCGGACTGGCCACAATCAAAAAACACAGCATTAGGGATTACTGGTCCCAGGGTGATGGTGTCTTAAAACTTGTATTCAGGAGATGTCCAGTTTGAATATGTCAGGACACTGGCTATCCTCACTGTGACTTGGTGGTTTTCCTCAGTCCTTCCAGGCAAATACTGGCCTCATACTTCAAGTTGGGCCATGACTGCTTCCTTCCACATCTTCTCCAGTTCATTATTCAATATTCTTCACTGCTGCATAGTCTCAGCTAAGTGATGAATGATAAATATGAAAGAATTTTGAAGGAAGCAGCCTAATTCAGGTACTATCCCAGAATTTTACTGCAAGGCTTAAGACAGCCAGAGAAAACCTCAATCAGGACTGCAAGTGTCCCAGCTAAATCTCAAACCAAGGACCTCCTGAACACAGATCTACAGCAATACCAACACATGAATCTACTCAGTGACAGTGTTGTTAAATAAATCATACATATAAAATAAAATAAAATAGAAGCAAGTGGCATTCCTATATATCATCCAAAAATATGGAAACCGACCACTCCATCTACTCAAACAGCAATATTTGATCCTTCTTTCTATATTCTAAACTCCATAGAAAATAAAAATATGATCTATAATAATTATCCAAACATGACAGATATTTTTAAGCTCAAAAAGGTATCTGAAATTCTAAACTTAAAGATTTTCAGAAGTGTATTGTCCAACTGGACACTTCTGTGTTCAAACACTGCAGAACAGAACTGTGATAGGAGGGTTACAGTTTCGACATGAAATGAACATAGCAGCTGAATGGGTAGCATTTCTGCTGTGTTTGGGAGTTGCCTGATTCAAATCTGAGCCCAGAGAGAGCTACTGACAGACCATTAACTAAACCATAAATGAATAATCAGCAAGAAATTTCACCCACTGATGTCACATCTATCCATGGTACCAATGTGTAGCTTCTCCAAAAAGTCAAGAGATTGGGCCATAAATATAATTTATTTTTGCTCCCCTGTATTTATAACTTCTATATAAGAAAATAAATTGAGGTAAAATACACCATACGAAGAACATAAGCTATGTACTGACCAACTTTTAGGCCCATTAGCAGAAGAAAAATCCAAAGACAAAACTGGGAATACCATGAAACCTTTGACCATGGAAATTACATTAATTGTATGGCTGCTTGCTGTGTACTGTGCCATATTCTGAGTTGTGACACAGTAGAGCAATTCCAAACATAACCATAAGCCACTAATAAATGTGCCACATGGACTTACTGTGGGCCTCTGTAGTAATTTAGTGCAGTTTTTGGGTGTGCCACTGTGTGCATGTTTTTCAGGTTCTATCAGAAAGTTCCCAGCCTGTTATTGTTTGTTCTACCTACCTTGGTGAAAGAAGATGAGATGGGATGCCAAGATCACACTTCTGCAAGCCTATTACATCAGTCTGCCACGTTTTGACACAAGGACTTTTTCGACTTTGTGCTTTGTTTTGTTTGGGATCGATGGCAAAATCGAACAAAGTGTCTGTATCAAGTTTTGCGTGAAGCACAGTAAACCTGTAATGAAACCCTTGAAATGCTATGTGAAGCTTCTGAAGAACATTCTTTAAGCCAGACAGCGATTTTTTAATGGCATTCACGTTTCAAGGCCAGTCGAGTGTCAGTTGAAGATGACAAATGTTTAGGGTGACCACGCGCCAGCAAAACGACAGAATTTGTTGAAAAATTTTGAGGGCTCATCCATAAAGACTGTCGCAGAACAATCCATAAGCTTGCAGACATATTTGGCATCAGTTATGGAGTTTGCCAGGAGACCTTAACAGAAAATTCGAACATACGCCACACTGCCACAAAGTTTGTTTCCGGACTCTTGACAAATGATCAATAGCAGCAGCACGTAAACATGTGTCTTGAGGTATGAGAGAAGGCTAACAAGGATCCAATTTTTATTTCTAAGAACATAATGGGAGACAGAAGTTGTATTTACGGTTATGATGAAGAAACAAAGTAACAATAATCGCAGAGGAAGAGCCCACAATCACCAAGAGCAAAAAAGGCAGAGCAGGTCCAGCAGGTTCAACAAAGAGCATGCTCATTGTTTTTTCAGTGTGAAAGGGATTGTTCACCATGAAATTGTTCCTCCTAACACTATGGTCAACTCTGACTTTTACTGTGACGTTTTGAGACACTTGAGAGAGAAAATGTGCAACAAAAAAGACCGGAACTTTGGCGTAACCACAACTGGCTCCTTTATCATGATAACGCTCTCGTCCACACATCCCTGAAAACCACAGAGTCTGTGAGTAACAACATGGTTATAATTCCCCTTCCTTCCCACTCACCTGACTTAGCCCCACTGTGATTGCTGTATACATTCCCAGAGAGACTATTTGAAGGAGATGGCAGCCAAAATTGAACAAGTTAAGCCAGCATTTCTTTTCTGACCTAGTCTGGGAACTTTCCAATAGCATATTATTCTTGCCAAGTTCTCTGAATGAATGCTGCAAGCACAATGACTGTATAACAGTAAGATGATCATAACCTGTATGTTGTGTATCAGCACATGATAATTCAGATATTTTATGAGATGGCATACACAGTCTGTACCATAAAACAGCAACCTACATATGAAAATGTACCACAAACCACACATATGTATTTACACTATTTCTGCCCTCTTACTGGACTACAGAATATTGTTTCAAACAAATTGACAAAAAATGTTACTATATTCTGAACTGAGTATTTATTTTACTATATACACTCTGCATGATTTATGTTCTTTCATGCAGTTTTTAGTTGACACCTCAAGACCAAACACTTAGGATGATGTTATTCCCACCCTCCTGACATTTATGCAATCAAGAATAAAAGGTCTGGAAAAAATCCACCAGCTTCAAAATTATGTGTTGCCATTTAATTCGGTCTTAAAAGGGTTAATAAAGCAAATCATGATTCACCATAAAACCATATAAAATTTGTGACACTGGCAAGAACAAGTCCCTGCTGTTCTGTTATGACTATAAAATCCCAAAGTCCTGAAGAGTTTCAGTATAGCTTAAAACATTCATGCCATGTCTATATGATATACTACCAACATAAATATAATAGCAATTGTTCTCTCTTAAACAGATATCCAACTTCACTTTCATCCACTGGTCTCAGAAATATTCCTGCAGCATAAATATTTTTGTTACAAGCCTACAAATATAGTTAACAGCAAATATTTAAAATGGATATTACCACTATCAACAAAATAAAACTAAAACACAGACAGGACACTATAAATGGCAGAATCTAGTAATTACAGCATACTGCCTTACAAACTGTCTTGCAACGGCCTATTTGAAAAAGAGGGAAAATTCTAAGCACTTCTAAAGTACCACATCATAACACTGCAGAATACAAGGTATGTACATTTCTAAGAGAGAGAGAGATGCCCCACACACATTGTTCCTTGTTCTCTTCCATTAGGCTAACCAACCTACATGTCCAAAACAAAATAATCACCTGGGACACACACTTATATACAAATTTCTTTGGCTATATAAGCACCTTGGTTCCCAATGGCTAACCATTAGCCAGTCCTATCACACAACAAGATCTGGCTTCCTGTCACCAGAAGACGTATTCCTGCTAGAAGGAATGGCAGCAGAAGCGGGAGTGACTACCATGGCCGTAGCATCCACATGAGTATCCAAAGCCTCTTGAGATTCTGAAGCACTGTTAATGGAATGTTCACCCACTGACGCCAATGTAAAGGCTAGGGTTTCTTCTTCTACTTGATCTCCTTCTTGTTCATCCTGTTCTGCAAAAAATAATGGTAACAGATTTGATTAACCAACAGAAGTGTCTCTACACCAGAATATACACAGCTCTTCTCACATTTTCAAAGTACAAAAAATACCAAAAAAAAATCTAATTCATTGCAATCACCTCTTCATCATGTGATTCTGAATTCGTAACAATTTCACAACTCTTCCAGTCTCAAAATTCTTGCCTTTTCTTTGTGCTGGCATATCAACAGCAAATAATGAAGGGCATCTATATTTTATTTCTTTCAAAAGTGGAAAACCCTGATTGTATAGAATTTTCTTTAATAGTTTCAGCAAATAAAAAACCATATCAACACATGACACATCCTAAAATTAAGCACCTGTACATGTAGGTACACATTATTCTCACACATACATGTTCTGTGTACGCCTACTCTTCAAATGATAAATGGAAGCTAGGCCTTCATCCATATGCACATACACAGTTCAAAATTATTCTGAAAGTGTATAACCCTTTCACTTTCCCTGTTACTGTATTTATTATATTGTATATATTATATTACTAGGCAATGACTTGGTAAACACATTCCTGCGCAAGCAAATATGCTCAACAATATGACATCTATTGCTAGGCAACAGATCAGTAAACACTCCTCCTTAACAATAGAGTTTGTGTTTTCCTTCGGGTCCGTCAAACTGGCAGAACAGAGAGTAGCCGTGGTCGAGTCAGGTTTTAAGACACCAGCTTGCCAAGATATGAGCTAGGGAACAGAGGATTTGAATTGTGTCGAGTCTTCTGAATTGGCACTTGCAGAATAATGGCAAGAAAGAAATTAGGCAGTGCAAAGAAGATAAAATCCACTGCCTGGATACAACTAGTGAAGACAGAATCCTAGTGTGTGTGTGTGTGTGTGTGTGTGTGTGGAACAGTAAACTGCAAAGTGTGTAAATCAGTGATAGCACTGTATTATCTGTAGTCCAAACTACTCTGTATAAGGTGTCAATAAATACAATCATCCAATCCAAATCCCATCTTATAAGTCACACAGTAACCATTAACCTTAACCTTTATGATCTGCAAATAAAGATTTTATATCTCCTGGTACTACAGGACTGGAGGCTGAATTTTAATCTGAGGTAACAGTTTATAAACATAAATATATATAATACTGGAGGGGGGGGGAGCACTGCTTATTATAGTAAAAAAAAAGTACAATGCTTGGTCAGCTGGGTACTTGCAGTAATGGGGAGCATGGCCAATAAAGGCTGGCAAAATATGAAGCATATTAGATTAGGTACATGTTTTCCTATACCTCTATTCATAATGGTTATTATTCCCGAACAAGACACTGCATGAGGAAAATCTACACAAAATGTAAATTTCTTAGGAGCTTGGAACATTTTTCAGTCTACTTTGGTTTCACAGTAGTGAAAATTCCCGAAATGTACGTGGGTACCCGTCTATCAGATGTCACAACTTATATGTATGTGGATCCACAATGATAAATGACGGTATGATGCAGAATAAATCATAAAAACAGAAGAAAACATATACTTAAGCTTTCATATATGACTGCACAGAGGGTACACATATGGAATTCAAAAATACATCCAATAATATCAATAATGTCAACATATACCATTTACCACCTTTAAAAGGATGACCATGTTTCATCAACAGAGCAGAATGAGTGTGTATTTACGTATCATTTTAGTGCTATTTTAACTTGTGCCTTTTCATTCATAAGACTTTTGAGACTAGATAGTAAACTGTTAAAAATGTTATAAATTTTCTCTACAATGAACATCTTAAGTCCATCGGAAGTGTTTTTTTCAAAGGCAGAGAAATACATACACAACAACTGGGGCAGTAGGGAGATGTTTTTCTCCATAATATCTGTGCCCTGCATGTATCATAACTGTTGCACAACCATTTAGTTTTTAGTGCGCACCTTACTGCCTCTTTAGTCGGCAGACCTGCTGATTAATATTGTTTACTGCTCTTACCATCACACTAACATGCAGTATATATTTGTTTCCTAAGGTGTACAACTGACAGGCTTCATTCACATAATAATGTAGCTGCACTGTTTCACTGCATCAGATATGAGAAAATAAACATGAATAAAACAGGGTGATTCAGAAAGATGGACACAATTTCAATTGGCTATATTTCCTGAATTATATGTTGCATTTGAATTCTGTAAATTACACTTGATTATACATACATGGAAGTTTATAGATGTTCAATGTGCCCCCCCGCCTCCTCCGGCTGCACAGATAACATCTAGACGGTAGCTGAATTCATCCTACACTCGATGACAAATATCTTGCGTCACTGAGTTCACCGCAGCTGTGATACAGTTTCTTAGGTCATTCAAATTTGTGGGAAGAGGTGGTACACGCCACACAGTTGTTTGCGATAGTCCAAGTTCTCTACTAGCACTACGGGTTGACTTCATTGGGCTGCGCTCAAAGTTCACTCGAATGCACTCCACGTTCTCCTCCGATACACACGATTGGCCCGGGACGCAGTGATGGAGGGCACTAGCTGTAGTACTAGAAACTTTGTAACATCCTCTTTCAAATGTACTTTACAGAATTCAAATGCAACATACAGTTCAGGAAATATAGTCAATTGAAATTGTGTCCATCTTTCTGAATCACTCTGTATAACAGTTTTACTTGTAACAATATCATAAAAAAGTAATGCTGTCATTATTTTAATGCCTATTTACTATTAAAATATATGTTAAAATATACTGGGGAATTTTTCTGGAGCCACTGAATATATCATTGGCTTTTACATGGAAAGTACTAAAAATTTTCAATTTATGAATTTTCACCTGGTAAACCATTTTCAAGGAACAAATTACCTTCATAAATCAAGCAATACCTGCATTAATGAAAGAGAATTAATTTAAACAGACAGTAATATATACCTCTCATATGAATGGCACTATGCTGCTCCTGCGTATGTGATGGTGATGGGGTGTTGCTGCCAGTGGTAGTATTGCTACTGGTGCTGTCACTATTGTCACCTGTTGTGGAAGATGACGATAAGGAACTGGATCTCTGCTGTCGTCTTGCTGCTCGTTGGAATGGATTTTCCTGCACCAAAAACATCACAAAGCAGTTAGAAAATTCCCACCATACATTTTGATAAGTTTTGTTCTTAGCTTTTCTCTGTTGGAACTTAACATATAACTTCGGCTTTCAGTAATACGCCTGTTATGGCG